>NC_133141.1:80596390-80656390 GCF_048418815.1 Hemitrygon akajei | reverse complement strand
ATACACATATTTGTACACATTGACACACACACTGACATTCACAGATACACAACACACTCTCACAGAGACACACAGACACACTCACATTCAAAAACACACACAAACTCACATTCTCACATCCACACACGTGCACACAGACACACACTCACTTACACACACCACCCCACATTCACACACACACACGCACACACTGACACACAAATTCTCTCCCTCTCTCACACACACTCACATTCACACACAGCCTGATATTCACACATACACGCACTTGCGCACACTCATAAACATACACTCTCCCACACACACTCATATTCACACACACAGACACTCTCACATTCACAAACACACACACACTCACACGCACACACACAGACACACAAACTCTCTCTCACACACACGCACGCACACCCACATTCACACATACACATATGGAGATATTCACACACACACAGACATACTCACACACACAGACACACACTCGCAAACTCACATTCACACACACAGTTACATTCACAGATACACATGCACATACTCACACTCATCACAAACACAGGCACACACACTCACATTCACACACAAACTCACTCACATTCACAGACATACACAGACACACATAAACACACTCACTCACACGCGCTTACACACAGACACACACATTCACTGTGTCTCTCATTCACAGACACACACACGGAGACACACACTCATATAGAGACACACTCACACACAGAGACACACATTCATATAGAGACACACTCACACACAGAGACACACATTCACACAGCAGACACACACCCTCATGTTCACACACACTTACATTCACACATACGCACGCACAACACTCATACTCACTCACAAACACACAGGCACACACACACACACACTCACATTCACACACATACACTGACATTCACACATACACAACACACTCTCACACTCACACGCACAGAGACACACAAACACACACACAAACTCACAGTCACACATACACACACGGACATACTCACACACACACTCACATACACACACTCACATTCACACACACACATGGACATACTCACACACACTCACAATCACAGACACACACACTCACACAGAGTCACACAGACACACTTACATACGCACACAACCACACACTCACTGACACGCACACACACTCACACTCACTCACATTCACACACACATGCACACACACAGACCACACACGGGCACACACATAGACACACACACACTCACTCACTCACTCACTCTCTCACATAGACACACACCCATTCACACATACAAACACACCACACACACGGACACACAGAGAGACACACAAATTCACATACACACTCACTCTCATTAACACACACACACTCACATTCACACACACAGCCTGATATTCACACATACACGCACTTGCACACACTTACAAACATACACTCTCTCACACGCACTCATATTCACACACCCAGGCACACTCACACAGACACACTGATATTCACAAACACACATACGCACACAATCACACACACACAGACAGACACACTCTCTCTTCCACACACACATGCACACACACCCCACACTCACACATACACTCATGGACATATTCACACACACACAGACATAATCACGCGCATACTCACATTCACATGACACACACAGACTCACACAGACACACAACCAGAACCCACACTCACATTCACACACACACTCACACACACACACACACACACACACACACACACACACACACACACACACACACAGATAACAATGATAAGTTAAAACGTCAACTTCTATTGGTACAGAGTAAACAGGTAATCTTAAAGCCAGAAGCACAGGTGCAAGATCAGACAAAGCAATCTCCTTATAATCACAGGATCGAACCAGTGGAAGCAAGTTTCTATCTATAAAAAAGTAGTCAATCTGAGAGTACATATGATGAACCTGAGAGAAATATGAATATTCCTTTCCTTGTGGGTGCAAAAAACGCCACACGTCGTGAATACCACATTGAAATAGAAAAGATTTAAAAAGTAGGACTGATTTATTAGTGACAGGGGTTTTACTTGAAGAGCAATCTAATATAGGGTCAAGACAAAAATTAAAATCTCCGCCCATCACTAAGGAATACCGATTCAAATCAGGCAGAAAAGAAAAAAATACGTTCAAAGAACAAGAGTCATCTGTATTTGGAGCGTATACATTCCCAAATACCATTAGTTTATTCTCAAGACTACCCGAAACAATAACAAAGCGCCCATTTGTATCAGAAATTACATTATATTGAATAAAGGATACATTCTGATCAAACAGGATAGAGACGCCTCTCGATCTAGATTGAGAGGGTGAGTGAAAATGTATACCCTTCCATCCTTTGAAAAAGCGTGAAATATCGTCTTTACGAATATAGGTTTCTTGGAGAAAGATTATACGAGTTTTAAGTTTCCTGATATAACAGAAAATCTTATTTCGTTTAACAGGGTTATTTAGACCTTTCACATTAAAGCTGAGTATATTAATAAAAGAATCCATCAAGTATCCTTCAGTAATGTATAAAAGGTAATCACAGACATGTAGATAGCGAATAAATAAAAAAGTAAAAACCTCCAATCAGCTTTCTGGAAGAACCCATCTGAAATTTTAAAGGAGATACTGCTGGTACTATAGTCTGGGATACTTTTAAAACATATATTCGTGGAGAAATTATCTCTTACTCTACCTATACAAAGAAAAAAGCTGACAAAGAAAGGTCTGACCTAGCAGCGATATTAAAAGATCTTGATCGAAAGTATGCCCTATCTCCAGATCCAACTATATTTAATAGGCGTATATGCTGATGATGTTTCACTTTTTATCTCTAACGCTGAACTTCTTTACCTTCGATTCTTTCTTTAATTTTCCAGTTTAGTTCTTTTTCAGGATATAAGCTAAAAAAGCGAGCTATTTTCTTTAAATGATCTAATGTCATCAAATGCCAAATTTCCGTTCCAAGTTGTTACAAGTCCATTTACATATCCAGGTGTAACAATTACTTAAAAACTTCAAGAATTTATTTAAAGAAAACTTAAACCCCTTATTGAATTATGTGAAAAAGGCACTTTCTAAATGGTCTCCTTGTAGCGATGTGCTACACACGGCGCTGAAATAACGACACGCTGTCGGTAAATTGTTTCGAGACTAGTTTATTCAAACTTCGCGGCGCCCGCCCTCTCCGGGCGGAAATGACGTCAGAGGTGCATTACCAAAGTCTCCCCCCCCCCCCCCCCCCCCGCGCTGGCTATTTTTGAGCCGGTTCGCCTGCGCAGAAGGTGGGCCGCCACATCCTCTTTCTTTATCCCTAATTGGCTGAATTAATTCGATTAAAATGAAGATTCTTCCTAAATTTTTATATCTTTTTCAGGCCTTACCTATTTTTATTCCTAAAACCCACTTTGATTCTTTAGATTAAATTATAACATCTTATATTTGGAATAATAAGCAAGCTCGTTTAAGTAAAGTTTACCTACAAAGAAATAAAGAGATGGGTGGATTAGCCCTACCCAATTTTAGGTTTTACTATTGGGCTGCCAATATAAGGAATATTACTTTCTGGTCTTATTATATTTATCGTAAAGATTGCCCATCATGGGTCTCCTTAGAAGTTAATTCTGTAAAAAATTCCTCTATTGTCTCTCTTCTTGGATCATATTCTTCTTTTTCAGCAAATAAAATAACAGATAACATAATTGTTAAGCAAACTTTAAGGTTTTGGTCTCAATTTAGGAAATTTTTTGGTTTAGTGAATTTTTCATGATCATTTCCCATTCTCCTTAATTATTTTTTTTATCCCTTCCATGACTGACAAAGTCTTTAAGGATTGGGATGAACTAGGTATTAGGTGTTTTTGGGACCTGTTTATCTCAGGATCTCTTGCTTCATTTGACCAATTGTCAACTAAATTTGCACTCCCAAAAACACATTTTTACAGATACCTTCAAGTTAGAGATTTCTTACGTTTCCAATTAACTACTTTTCCTATAGGTCCTGATAAAAATTTACTGGACGATATTTTAAATTTAAAACCTTTTGTTAATGGTTCTATTTCCGGTATCTTTAACTTGTTGATTGAATCTAGGCAAGACTTTTTAGATAAAATAGAAAAAGCTTGGGAGGATGACCTAAATTGTCAGATTTCTGATGATAGATGGAATAAAATTCTTAAACGGGTTAATAAATCATCTTTCTGTGCTCGACATTCTCTTCTACAATTTAAAGTGGTTCATAGAGCTTACATTTCTAAACAGAAGTTGTCCAGTTTTTAATCCGAAAGTTTCTCCACTTTGTAATAAATGCAACTCTGCTGATGCCTCTTTAATTCATATGTTTTGGTTTTGCCCTAAAATTGAAAAGTTTTGGCGGGAAGTATTCTATACCTTCTCACAACTTTTCAGGGTCCAATTTGACCCAAATCCCCTCACTGCCTTGTTTGGTATTATTGCAAATGAAGATATAACTTTAAATACTCCTAACCTACAGGTTAGTTTTTACCTCTCTTTTAGAAGGAAGAGCAATCTTGCTTAAATGGAAGGAGTCTACCCCTCCTACACATCTTCAATGGCTACGTGATATTATGTCTTATTTAAATTTCGAAAATATCCACTGCTCAGTCTTATGATATCTGGGGTCCTTTCCTAAATTGCTTTTCCAATTTATAAAGTTTAACAGTGCACAGACTTTTATGTATATTTTTATCTTCTCTTCTTAAGCGAATATGTTTTTTTTTCCTAATTATCTATTATCATCCATCAGCTTTTTTCTTTGGTAGTTGGTAGGGGGTTGACATTTTTTTATATAAAAAATTTCTTTTATGATGTATGACTTTTCTTTAAATTTTTAATTACAGAGTGGTATACCTTTATGGGTTATGCTATAACATTTTGATCAATTTTATTACAATTTATGAATGTACACAAGTTATGTTGAGATGTATCTATGTGTTGGACTCTGTAAATCTTGTTGTTTTTCTTCTGAATAAAAATATTGTAAAAAGAAAAGAAAGACACACAAACTAACATTCACACATACACACATTTGCACACACTCACACAATACACTCTTACACGCACAAGCATTCACACATTCAAACACACCACAGAAACAGAAACACACTCACATTCACAGACACATGCACACTCACATTCACACATACAAACGCACAACACACACATACAGACACTCTCACATTCAAAAGCACACACACACACCACATTCACACACTGACATTCACGCAAACACACACTCACACATGCACTCACATTCACACATACGCACACACTCACACACACTGACACATAGCCACACACACGCTAACATTCACACACACACTCACACACAGACTCTGACACACACGCCACACACACATTCTCTCTCACACACACACTCACACACACACTGAGACTCTCAGACACCTACTCACATTCACACACACAGTAACTCACATTCACACACACTCACATTCACACATACTCATTCACACACATATACATTCACACACACTCACATTCACACACGCAGACACATAGACACACACTCTCTCTCACACACACAGACATCCACATTCACACATACATACACGCACACACTCACACACACACGCTCACATTCACACATACACACAGGCACACAAACTCACACACACTAACACACACGGACACACTCACTCTTACATTCATAAACACACACACTGACAGTCATACATACACGCACTTGCAGACACTCACACACGTACACTCTCTCACACACACACACTCACATTCACAGACACACGCACACACTCTCACACACAGACACACAAGCACACACTCACATTCACAGACACAGAGACACACAGTCACACACACACACTCATACTCACTCACTCACACACAGACACACACAGAGAAACACACATTCACATACACACTCACTCTCATTAACACACACACTCACATTCATACACACACAGCCTGATATTCTCACATATACGCACTTGCACACACTCATAAACATACACTCTCCCACACGCACTCATATTCACACACACAGACACACACTGACACATTCAGAAACACACACACGCACACACTCACACACACAGGCACATAAACTCTCTCTCACACCCACATTCACACACGCAGACATAATCACACACATACTCACATTCACTTACACACACACTCTCTCACACAAACTCACACACACACACACACACACACAGACACACAACCACACACCCACATACACACTCACATTCACACGCACACACAGAGACACATACAGACGCACTCACCCACACAGACACACACATTCACACACTCACATTCACACATTTGCACACACTCACACACACATTCACACATTCAAACACACCACACAAAGGAGACACACTCACATTCACAGACACACACACACACAAACACATAGAGACACCCACACAGAGACACACAGACACATTCACATTCAAAAGCACACACACACACTCAGATTCTCATGCACACTGACATTCACGCATACACACATCACACATACACTCACATTCACACATACACTCACACAGACACACACAGACACAATTACACACACGCACACACTCAAACACACACTGACACATAGCCACACACACGCTCTCACATTCACACATACACTCACACACAGACTCTGACACACAGTCACACACACACACTCACATTCACACATTCACACACTCACACACACTCAGACTCTCAGACACATACTCACATTCACCGACAGTATCTCACATTCACACACATACACACACACACACTCAACACGTAGACGCACACACACTCTCTCTCTCACACACAGACATTCACATTCACACATAAACACACGCAAACACACTCACACACAGACACACTCACATTCACAAACACACATACTGACAGTCATACATACACGCACTTGCACACACTCACACATGTACACTCTCACACACACACTCACATTCACAGACACACACACTCTCACACACACAGGCACACTCACATTCACAATCACACACACACAGACACACAAACACACACTCACATTTACAGACATACAAACACACACTCACATTCACAGAGACATACAGTCACACACACACACACACACACTCAGACACACTCACTCACACACACACACACACACACACACACACTGACAGGGATGACAGTGGAACAATAATGGCAGGTATTTCTGGGAATAATTCAGAAGGTGCAGGATCAGTTCATTTCAAAGAGGAAGAAAGATTCTAAGGGGAGTAGGGGGTGACAGTGTCTAACAAGGGAAGTCAAAGACAGTTTAAAAATAGAAGAGAAGAAATATAACATAGCAAAGATGAGCGGGAATCAGAGGATTGGGAATCTTTTAAAGAGCAACAGAAGATAACTGAAAAGGTAATACTGGGAGAAAAGAGAAGAACGAAGGTAAGCTAGCCAAGAATATAAAGGAGGATAGTAAAAGCTTCTTTACGTATGTGAAGAGGAAAAAATTAGTTAAGACCAAAGTTGGGCCCTTAAAGGCAATTTTAGATTTAGTGTTGTGCAATGAACCGGATTTGATCAGGGACCTCGAGGTAAAGGAACCATCAGGAAGTAGTGACCATAATATGATATGTTTTAACCTACAATTTGAGAAGGAGAAGGGAAAATCGGATGTGTCAGTATTACAGTTGAACAAAGGGAACTATAGAGCTATGAGGGAGGAGCTGGCCAAAGTTCAATGGAACAATACCCTAGCAGGGAAGACAGTGGAACAACAATGGCAGGTATTTCTGGGAATTATGCAGAAGGTGCAGGATCGGTTCATTCCAAAGAGGAAGAAAGATCCTAAGGGGAGTAAGGGGCGGCCGTGGCTGACGAGGGAAGTAAAGGACAGTATAAAAATAAAAGAGAAGAAGTATAACATAGCAAAGATGAGCAGCAAACCAGAGGACTGGGAAGCTTTTAAAGAGCAACAGAAGATAACAAAAAAGGCGATACGCCAAGAAAAAATAAGGTACGAAGGTAAACTAGCCATGAATATAAAGGAGGATAGTAAAAGCTTCTTTAGGTATGTGAATAGCAAAAAAATAGTTAAGACCAAAATTGGGCCATTGAAGACCGAAACGGGTGAATTTATTATGGGGAACAAGGAAATGGCAGATGAGTTGAACAGGTACTTTGGATCTGTCTTCACTAGAGAAGACACAAACAATCTCCCAGATATAATAGTGGCCAGAGGACCTAGGGTAACGGAGGAACTGAAGGAAATTCACATTAGGCAGAAAATGGTATTGGGTAGACTGATGGGACTGAAGGCCAATAAATCCCCAGGGCCTGATGGTCTGCATCCCAGGGTACTTAAGGAGGTGGCTCTAGAAATCTTGGACGCATTGGTAATCATTTTCCAATGTTCTATAGATTCAGGATCAGTTCCTGAGGATTGGAGGGTAACTAATGTTATCCCACTTTTTAAGAAAGGAGGGAGAGAGAAAACAGGGAACTATAGACCAGTTAGCCTGACATCAATGGTGGGGAAGATGCTGGAGTCAATTATAAAAAATGAAATAGCGGAAACAGGATCGGTCCGAGTCAGCGTGGATTTACAAAGGAGAAATCATGCTTGACTAATCTTCTAGAATTTTTTGAAGGTGTAACTATGAAAATGGACAAGGGAGAGCCAATGGATGTAGTGTACCTGGACTTTCAGAAAGCCTTTGATAAGGTCCCACATAGGAGATTAGTGGGCAAAATTAGAGCACATGGTATTGAGGGTAGGGTACTGACATGGATAGAAAATTGGTTGGCAGACAGGAAACAAAGAGTAGGGTCCTTTTCAGAATGGCAGGCGGTGACTAGTGGGGTACCACAAGGCTTGGTGCTGGGACCGCAGCTGTTAACAATATACATTAATGATTTAGATGAAGGGATTAAAAGTAACATTAGCAAATTTGCAGATGACACAAAGCTGGGTGGCAGTGTGAAATGTCAGGAGGATGTTATGAGAATGCGGGGTGACTTGGACAGGTTGGGTGAGTGGGCAGATGCATGGCAGATGCAGTTTAATGTGGATAAATGTGAGGTTATCCACTTTGGTGGCAGGAACAGGAAGGCAGATTACTATCTGAATGGTGTCAAGTTAGGAAAAGGGGAAGTACAACGAGATCTAGGCGTCCTTGTTCATCAGTCACTGAAAGTAAGCATGCAGGTACAGCAGGCAGTGAAGAAAGCTAATGGCACGTTGGCCTTTATAACAAGGGGAGTTGAGTATAGGAACAAAGAGGTCCTTCTGCAGTTGTACAGGGCCCTAATGAGACCACACCTGGAGTATTGTGTTCAGTTTAATCTCCAAATTTGAGGAAGGCCATTCTTGCTATTGAGGGAGTGTAGCATAGGTTTATGAGATTAATTCCCGGGATGGCGGGCTTGTCATATGTTGAAAGATTGGAGCGACTGGGCTTGTATACACTGGAAGTTAGAAGGATGAGAGGGGATCCGATTTAAGGGATTGGACACGCTAGAGGCAGGAAACATGTTCCCGATGTTGGGGGGGTGGGGAAGTCCACAACCAGAGGCCACAGTTTAACAATAAGGGGTAGGCCACTTAGAACAGAGTTGAGGAAAAACTTTTTCACCCAGAGAGTTGTGGATCTGTGGAATGCTCTGCCTCAGAAGGCAGTGGAGGCCAATTCTCTGGATGCTTACAAGAAAGAGTTAGATAGAGCTCTTAAAGATATTGGAGTCAAGGGATATGGGGAGAAGGCAGGAACTGGGTACTGATTGTGGATGATCAGCCATGATCACATTGCATGGCAGTGCTGGCTCGAAGGGCTGAATGGCCTATTGTCTATTGACATTCACACATACACACATTTGCACACACTCACACACAGACAGAATCCCACACACACGCTCACACACACTCACATTCACACACACACACCTACTCACGTTCACATATTGTTACGAATGTGGAGCAACTCTGAGGGGCCGAAGGGTGTAAAGTCGCCCCCTCCTTTTTGAGAATCGCAAGATCGCGATTATTTCGGGTCTGAGACCCAAGAAATGAGAGAGATACACAGCATGTCAGTAATGGGAGAGACACAGGATAACAGAAAAGGCAGTTGTAATAGACACCGCAGAATACACAAGGTTTGGAATGTCTCCTAACAAAAAGCGGAACGGAACCACTGATTACTGCTATTGTCTCTTGGAGAAGGAATTGTGTATTGAGTACTGTACTATTCATTGAAACCCCTCAGGGAACAACCAGAGTGGTCTGGTTGAGGGATTGCATCATCCCAACCTGATTGACATCTGAGACCCCGTGAGTGAGGATAAAAGACGGGTCTGGGGAACACCTCTCAGACACACCAGGAGAAACGCTAGAAATCCAGTGACAGCGTTTTACAGCAAAAGCCAGTGAGAGCCCGTGTGCGTCCTCCCTCGCCTGGGTGGCGGGCTCATCATGGAAGAACGGTTTAGCTAAAAGGGCGGAGAGGTCATAACTGAACGGCCACAACAACGAGACACCGACGGATCGAAATCATAAAGGAAGGTTGGAAAAACACTTAGCGGTAACGGTTCCCATTCTTCTATCTCTCTCTCTCTCCAACAATTTTAACAAAACGACAAACAAACGACGGCAGCCTGTGTGAACTGAAACGAACTTTATATTTCCATCGGACAATTCATTATCCCCTAGACAACGATGGAGCTTATTTCTTATTGATTATTATTATACCCACACTTTTAGATTTAGTATTGATGACGTATATTATCTGTATTTTGCATTGATATTATTTTTGTGTATTTTTACTAATAAATACTGTTAAAAATAGTATCACCACACTCCAACGGACGTCTCTATCTTTGCTGGTAAGTAACCCAGTTACGGGGTTCGTAACAATATACACACTCACAATCACACATACACAAACACTCAGACACATAGACACACACACACACTCTATCTCTCTCACACACAGACACTCGTATTCACACATGGACATACATTCACACAGACACGCACATTTACACACTCACATTCACACATACATACTTACCTACACACTCACACACACACTCACATTCACACATACATACTTACCTACACACTCACACACACACTCACATTCACACATACATACTTACCTACACACTCACACACACACACACACTGAGACTCTCAGACACATACTCACATTCACACACGCACACACTCATGCTCACATTCAGACACACACACACTGACCGCCACACATACACGCACTTGCACACTCACACACGGACACTCTCACACACACTCACATTCACATACACAGACACACTCACATTCACACACACACCCACACTCACACACACTCACATTCACACATACACACTCACACACACACTCATACTCACTCACACACAGATATACACACTCATATTCACACATACACACACTCACACACACATGCTCAAACACACACACACAAACTGACACACACACAGACACACTCACATTCAAAAGCACTCACACACTCACATTCACACACACACACACACACACACACACACACACACACACACACACACACACACACACACACACACACACACACACACACACACACACACACACACACACACACACACGCAAACGCCTGAAGTCACAATGGATGTGTTGATAGAGGTTATATAAAAGTACCCACAACTGGGAAAGTACCGGCAGTGATAATATTTGGTATAAAAATTGACTTCCCTTCATCCCTACCTATTCATGCATATCAACAATTTTCTTAAAGTTCCTGAAGAGGTGCTCGAATTTTTGACAGGTAAACTGTATCTCTTCCCTAAGGGAGAAATCACAGTGGCCCATCAAAATATCGTCCTAATACCTCTTTGCAAATATATATAATATTGTAACATCATGTATCTCACAGCCAATCAGCCCTCACTTAGACAACCACAATATACTGACAGAAGAGCAGGAAGGATACCGTGAGCGCATAAAGAGCATCTGGTAATAGATTCTGTAATTCTAAATTAAGCCCGCCGGAAAAGCAGAAATCTCTCATGTTGCTATGTTGACTATCAAAAAGCATTTGCTTCTGTCCCACACTCATGTTAGTAAATGATCTTAATATCTGTAAACGGCACCCAATAGTCGTGAAATCCCTGATGAAAATTATCGTGCTGTAATCACCCTATCTATCAACAGACACCGTTATCAAAATAAGCCGAGGCATTTTCCAGGGTGACCCTCCTGGCCCACGATGGTTCTGTCTCGCTTTAAACCCGCTCTCTAATTTACTGGATCAGCTGAGAATTGGGTATCAAGTCAGAATCAACGGAACGAGCTACGTATACCTGGACACACCCTGCGCACACGGATGATCGGAAATTGTGCGCCCCATCATCAGTGAAGCTAAGGCAGTCAACTCAAATAGTAGAACTACTTTCGAAAGATATAAACTTGAACTTTGGACTGGATAAGTCCGCAAAGCAAGATGAAACATAAAGGAAAGGGGGCAATGGAGCGAGTAGAATACAAAGGTGAGCAGCAGGATACAATACAACCGATGGGGGAACTTGGAACATGAAAGTATCTGGGATTTCAACAAGCAGAGAGAATAGACCATCGTGCGACAAAAACTTTGGACTTTTAAGGCTGAAGAAAATCTGCCACACAGAGCTCAGTAGTAAAAATATTAGAAAGGCGATGAACAGTTTTGCTGCACCCACATTAACATGTCCTTTCGGCATAATACCTGGGTGGGAAACCGACCTGGAAAATTTGCAGGGAAAAGTAAGAACCGAAGCGACAAATTTCAGAAAACTCTGTCCGCGCTCGAACAGGCTTAGGGTTAACAGCACCGTTGTCAGACGGAGGAAGAGGAACATAACAGACGTTAAAACCTTACGCAACAGTCAGACAAAGCCTCTGAGGATATTCTTTCAGCAAATGAAAACAGGATTCGGCACTCTGCGCCAGCAGATGCAGTTCCGATAAGACGTAGACACACACACAGCTGAACTGAAGCGAGAGTACAGCCCGGGAGAATGCAGAAATGATCCCCGTTGAAGAAAAGGTCCAACCAATGGAAGAGCATGACCCCGCATGGAAGGTATCCCCACGATCTGAGAAGGCTAGATGCCGACATGAAACGTCGAAGGCCTGGCTCAGAGTTGGAGACCTCTTCCCAGAAGCAGAGGGGTTTCCTGTGGCAGTACGGGACCAGGTGGTTAACACACACACACACACACACAAAAAGATCAAAAATACATAATAAAGGACCAACAAATTCAAGATGACCGATGTAGAAAATGCCAAGAGAAGCCAGGAACAACCCAACAGATTACAGGATCCTGTAGCGCATATATGTCAAACTCAAGGCCCGCGGGCCAAATCCGGCCCGCGGTGGAATTATCTTTGGCCCGCGAGATAATATCTAATTACTATTAAAGCTGGCCCCAGTAATCGAAGCGCCTATGGCGTATGATATGGCTAATGCTGAGTTTATTCAGGTACCAGGTTTTCAGGGTTTTTAGTGATAATTCGGCAGTCTTGCTCGGCAGTCTTCTTCATAAGAAACGGAATTTGTAAAGTGAAACACTTTGTAGTTATAGCAGAGACTGAGACACATGAGAGCAGGCTGAAAAAACGGAGGTAACGAAAGCTGCGTTCGCACGCGTCCGACTGATCCGGCCCGCATGAAGCTGCATTTTGCTCAATCCGGCCCGTGACCTAAAATGAGTTTGACACCCCTGCGAGTGTAGCGGTTTAACTCAATCTGATTACTTACACCGGCAAAATCGAGTGGCAAACATCGTTCGCCAAAGTCTTGCTTTAAAATACCAGCTCATAAAAGACACCGCACCTCACTGTAAGTACAAGATTTAGAGTCGGGGTCCTACAACGTACATGATTGATTCATTATTACAGATATGACTGCGCAGATATAATATTACTGAATAAACAAGCAAAAAGACGCACGTAACCTACAGAAGCCAGTTAGTGAAAAACACCAGAAACGTGCTGAATTAAAAGAGGAAATTGAAAGACGATGGAACACGAACAGGGTGTACTATGTCCCGATAGTAATATCTACAACTGGTGTCATCCCAAAGTCACTACACAGTTGCAATGGGCCTGTTTCCACACTGTAGTCCTCTGGGACACTTTTTTTGCGACGTGGAGCACTACAGCTCAGAAACAGGCCATTCGGCCCATCTAGTCCGTGCCAGACTATTAATCCACCCAGCCCAATCGACCTGCAACCGGACAAGTAGCCTTCCACCTCCCTCCCGTCCGTGCACCTATCCGAACTTCTCCCAAACGTTGCAATCGAACCTGCGTCCACCACCTCCGCCGGCAGCTCGTTCCCCCGTCCCCCCCGCTCCAGCCTCTGAGTGAGGAGGCGCTGCTGGCAAATACCACCGTTGCAGCTCGGGGCGCCGGGGCTCGGAGTTCATTACTGGCTCTGTTCTGTACCCGTGGAATGCGTGGGGTTTTTTTTTTCCTCTCTCTCTCTCTCCCGGGCCTCCCGGTTTCCTCCCACAGTCCGAATACACAGCAGGCAGATTGTAAATTGTAAATTGTCCCGTGATTAGGTGAGGGTTAAGCAGTGGCTGGCCAGGAGGGCCTACTCCCCCCTGTATTGTTAAATAAATAAACTCGCGCCTTTTGCCCTTAACCCATGACCGCCAGGTCTAGTCTCACACAAACTCAGTGGGGGGAAAAAACTGCCGGCACTTACCCCCCATAATTTTGTACACCTCTTGTCAAATCTCCCCCTCGTTCCCCTACGCTCCAAGGAATAAGGTCCTGACATGTTCAAACTTTCTCTCTCACTAACGCTCTCGAGTCCCAGCAAAATCCTTGTAAGTTTTCCCTGTGGCCCTTCAGTCTTATCGAAGTGTTTTCCTTGCAGGAAGCAGGGCAGAACTGCACACCGGACTACAAATCCGGGCCTCAGCAACATCTCTTCCAGCTACGGCATAGCATGCCGATTCATGTACTCAAGAGGTTCTATTGCTGAAGACGTCAACAGGGTTTCCCAGTGGGCAACCATTTTAATCCTCTTCCGACGTGTCCGTCCTCGGCCTCCTCCTCTGCCACGATGAGGCCACCCTCAAGCTGGAGGAGCAACACCTCATATTCCATCTGGGTAGAATCCAACCTGACGGTGTGAACGTCGATCCGTCGGTCTCTAACTTCCGGTAGTTTCTCCCCCATCCCCCTTCTCTCGCTTACCATTCCCTATTCTGGTTCTACCCCCCCCCCCCACCTCTTCTCTTCTCCTTACCTGCCCGTCACCTGCTTCTGGGGCCCGTCCTCCTTCCCTTGTCAACCACTCTCCTCTCTGATCAGATTTCTTCTTCTTCTTCTTCTTCTTCAGTCCTTTACCTTACCCACCTCTATCACCTCCCAGCTTCTTACTTTAAACCTAAAACCTTCCCCCTCACCTGGTCTCACCTGTCAGCTTGTCCTCCTCCCCCTCCCCCACCCACCCACCTTCCCCCTCACCTGGTCTCACCTGTCAGCTTGTCTTCCTCCCTCTCCCCCACCCACCCACCTTCCCCCTCACCTGGTCTCACCTGTCAGCTTGGCCTCCACCCCCTCCCCCACGCACCCCCTTCCCCCTCACCTGGTCTCACCTGTCAGCTTGTCCTCCTCCCCCTCCCCCACGCACCCCCTTCCCCCTCACCTGTCACCTGTCAGCTTGTCCTCCTCCCCCTCCCCCAACCACCCACCTGCCCCTCACCTGGTCTCACCTGTCAGATTGTCCTCCTCCCCCCTCCCCCACGCACCCCCTTCACCCTCACCCAGTCTCACCTGTCAGCTTGTCCTCCTCCCCCTCCCCCACGCACCCCCCTTCCCCCTCACCTGTCACCTGTCAGATTGTCCTCCTCCCCCTCCCCCACGCAACCCCTTCCCCCTCACCTGGTCTCACCTTTCAGCTTGTCCTCCTCCCCTCCCCCACGCACCCCCTTCCCCCTCACCTGGTCTCACCTGTCAGCTTGTCCTCCTCCCCCTCCCCCACGCACCCTCTTCCCCCTCACGTCTCCTGTCAGCTTGTCCTCCTCCCCCTCCCCCAACCACCCACCTGCCCCTCACCTGGTCTCACCTGTCAGCTTGTCCACCTCCTCCTCCCCACCCACTCACCTTCCCCCTCACCTGGACTCACCTGTCACCTGTCAGTTTGTCCTTCTCCCCCTCCCCCACCCACTCACCTTCCCCCTCACCTGGTCTCACCTGTCACCTGTCAGTTTGTCCTTCTCCCCCTCACCCAACCCACCCACTTTCCCCCTCACCTGGTCTCACCTGTCAGCTTGTCCTCCTCCCCCTCCCCCACCCACCCACCTTCCCCCTCACCTGGTCTCACCTGTCAGCTTGTCCTCCTCCCCCTGCCCCACCCACCCACCTTCCCCTCACCTGGTCTCACCTGTCATCTCGTCCTCCTCCCCCTCCCCCACAGGCTGGCGCTTGTTGTCATCTGACCGTCCGTATGTACAACCAAAGCAGACAGTGTTCCCCTGGAACACGGTGCACCCGCAAAACGGCGCATAAAACAAAATATTACCACAAATACGTTAATATAACATCCGGTTCAAAATGCATGCACGGGTAAACCGTAAACTGCTCGCTGTCACAGTGACGAGACCTCGGTGGAAACAGGGTGTTCATTAGTCTCCCAGCCCGGGGGAAGGAGCTGTTCCCCAGTCTGACAGTCCCAGTCCTGATGCTCCTGTACCTCCTCCCTGACGGTGGTGGGTCGGAGAGATTGCGGGACGGGTGGTATTGACGAAACCCTGGTGATGACAGGGTATTCATTAGTCTCACAGCCTGGGGGAAGGAGCTGTCACCCAGTCTGACAGTCCCAGTCCTAATGCTCCTGTACCTTCTCCCTGATGGTGGCGGGTCAGAGAGATTGTGGGATGGGTGGTGGAAATGAGACCCCCGGTGGTGGCCGGGTAGTCATCAGTCTCCCAGCCCGGGGGAAGGAGCTGTTCCCCAGTCTGACAGTCCCAGTCCTGATGCTCCCGTACCTCCTCCCTGACGGTGGTGGGTCGGAGAGATTGCGTGATGGGTGGTAGGGACCCACAACAACGCTTTGGGCCCTTCATATAAAACGCTGCCAGTAAGTGTCACAGATAGGGGTGAGGAAGACCGTGACGATCTTCTAGGCTGGTTTTGCCGTCCTCTGTAGATCTTGCGGCCTGATGTCTTGCAGCTTTCCTGCCACACAATGATGCAGCCGGACAGGACGATCTCGATGGTGCTCCTGGAGAAAGTTGTTAGAATGGGGACGGGGGCCTTACACACCTCGGTCTCCTCAGAAATGCGTGGAACCTAATATGCCCTCTTGACCAATGAGGGGGTGTTGTGGGTCCGGGTTAGGTCGTCCGTTCTGTGCACAGCCACGGCAGAGCCGTCCATCTGCAATGGCGAGCGGTCCACCTGCACCTTCCTGAGGTCCGCCATCATCCCTCCCGTCTTGTCCACGTCGGGACTCGGGTCGCTGTCCTCACACCACTCGACGACCCTCTCCAACTCCCCTCCGTCTGCCGACCCCCCGTGGTCGCGGACGTGGCCGGCCACTCTCGTGCCGTCAGCCAGCTCGATGGACGTGGTTTGATTGTCCGTTATAAATCAAAGTATTGAGTATAAGAGTTGGAATGTTATGGTGAGGTTGTATAAGGCATTGGTGAGACCGAATTTGGAGTATTGTGTGCGGTTTTGGTCACCGGATTACAGGAAGGATATTAATAAGGTCGAAAGAGTGCAGGGAAGGTTTACAAGGATGTTACCGGGACTTGAGAAACTGAGTTACAGAGGAAGGTTGAATAGGTTAGGACTTTATTCCCTGGAGCGTAGGAGAATGAGGGGAGATTTGATAGAGGTATATAAAATTATGATGGGTATAGATAGAGTGAATGCAAGCAGGCTTTTTCCACTGAGGCCAGGGGGAGAAAAAAACCAGAGGACATGGGTTAAGGGTGAAGGGGGAAAAGTTTAAAGGGGGGGGGGCTTCTTCACACAGAGAGTGGTGGGAGTGTGGAATGAGCTGCCAGATGAACTGGTAAATGCGGACTCACTTTTAACATTTAAGAAAAACTTGGACAGGTACATGGATGAGAGGTGTATGGAGGGATATGGTCCAGGTGCCGGTCAGTGGGACCGGGCAGAAAAATGGTTCGGCACAGACAAGAATGGCCAAAAGGCCTGTTTCTGTGCTGTAATGTTCTACGGTTCTATGATTGTGGACGGAGAGGATGCAGAGAGGGAGAACGCACCCTGAGGGTGAGGTATGAGACTGAGAATGTGTCTGTCTTCTCAAACGGATGGAACGATCCCGGTTTGTGTAAAGAATAACGTGGCTCTCCCAGTGCTTGTACACGGCCCGGAACAGACCCCCTCCGGTACATCGATCCACTCCGCCCAGCAACCCCCTGATTTAACCCTAGACTGACCACAGGACAATCTACAGTGACCAATTCACCTGCTGACCGGTCCGTCTTTGGACTGTGGGAGGAATCCGGACTCGAGCAGGAAACCCACGCGGTTCATGAGGAGAACCAGATGGAACCGGAGTTGAACTCCGGAACTCCGGGACACCCTAAGAGTCGCGCAAACTGTGGTGCCCGCTAGCTATCCACCCTGTTAACATGGCTACGCCCCCTCCCATTCCTCACGTTGTAATTTCAATGCGTCTTTATTAACGAACACACAAACGTTTATCCACTCACATTAAAAAAAATACACACCACAATCGGGGGTTTACAAAACTCTTTACAGCTCCAAATTAATTCACGGTTAGTCTCATCTACAAAATACTCAAGCCCGTGGAGGGCCCACTGTTCTCAGAACTCCCCCATGCAACCATAGTGACCGCATCCTCCCTCTCTCGGGGCACCCGGGCACAGAGATAGACAATAGACAATAGACAATAGGTGCAGAAGTAGACCATTCGGTCCTTCGAGCCTGCACCGCCATTTTGAGATCATGGCTGATCATTTACTATCAATACCCGGTTCCTGCCTTGTCCCCAAATCCCTTGATTCCCCTATCCACAAGATACCTATCTAGCTCCTTCCTGAAAGCATCCAGAGAATTGGCCTCCACTACCTTCCGAGGCAGTGCATTCCAGACCCCCACAACTCTCTGGGAGAAGAAGTTTTTCCTCAGATTCAGAAGACAGACAGTCAGTCGGCTCAGGCAGAGCCCTCGACTGCCCACCGGTTAGACCTGCGAATGGCCCCAGGCCAAGCCTGGCGGGGGATCCCACGCCCCCTCCGTAGAGACTGGACATAAAACAGCAGCGCGGGGGCTAAAGTCCGGCCAGAACCTGAGGAGCTGCTCCTTCAGATACCCGGACAGGGGGCTGCACCCTCTGGTACTCCATACACAGATGCCAAACCCACTCCTCCCGGCCACAGGAAGGACAGGTGGGCAGTAAACTGGGTCAGAAATCTGGCTGACGGCCCCCTTCCACCCCAGCTCCTTTCACCGCCGTCTTGACGCCGTATGTTTGACAGGCTGGGGTTGGAATGACGGCACTCATTTCACAGTCTCCGGTCGCTGGGCTCCCCCTGCTGTTACTGCACGCCTTCGACACCGAGCGTAGAACGACGTGGCTCAGGAACAGGCCGCTCGGCCCTCCGTGTCACTGCTACCCACTGTCTAAAAATCGGCTGCAGTCAGCACAGCGGTCTCAAGGGAAAATCTTGCCCCAGGAAAACGCTGGAATTATTTGAAGAAATAGCAAGCAGAATAGACAAAGGTGAATGGGCTGATGTCGTGTACTTGGATTTTCAGAAGGCGTTTGGCAAGGTCCTGCATGTGAGGCTGCTTAATAGATAGATAGATAGATAGATAGATAGATAGATAGATAGATAGATAGATAGATAGATAGATAGATAGATAGATAGATAGATAGATAGATAGATACTTTATTCATCCCCATGGGGAAATTCAACTTTTTTTCCAATGTCCCATACACTTGTTGTAGCAAAACTAATTACATACAATATTTAACTCAGTAAAAAAATATGATATGCATCTAAATCACTATCTCAAAAAGCATTAATAATAGCTTTTAAAAAGTTCTTAGGTCCTGGCGGTAGAATTGTAAAGCCTAATGGTACTGGGGAGTATTGACCTCTTCATCCTGTCTGAGGAGCATTGCATCGATAGTAACCTGTCGCTGAAACTGCTTCTCTGTCTCTGGATGGTGCTATGTAGAGGATGTTCAGAGTTATCCATAATTGACCGTAGCCTACTCAGCACCCTTCGCTCAGCTACCGATGTTAAACCCTCCAGTACTTTGCCCACGACAGAGCCCGCCTTCCTTACCAGCTTATTAAGACGTGAGGCGTCCCTCTTCTTAATGCTTCCTCCCCAACACGCCACCACAAAGAAGAGGGCGCTCTCCACAACTGACCTATAGAACATCTTCAGCATCTCACTACAGACATTGAATGACGCCAACCTTCTTAGGAAGTACAGTCGACTCTGTGCCTTCCTGCACAAGGCATCTGTGTTGGCAGTCCAGTCTAGCTTCTCGTCTAACTGTACTCCCAGATACTTGTAGGTCTTAACCTGCTCCACACATTCTCCATTAATGATCACTGGCTCCATATGAGGCCTAGATCTCCTAAAGCATTACAGCTTCTAATAAGCATTACAGGAAAGATTCTGGCACGGGCAAAGCAGAGACTGATTGGCAAGAGGCAGAGGGGGCCACCAGTGACTAGTGGTGATCCGCAGGGTCTCTGGTGGGACGGATTCCTGTTACGTTAACAATTCGAATGCTGGGATGATGGCTTTCTGGCGAAGTTTGCAGACAATACAAAGATGGGTGGAGGGGCGGGTAGTTTTGAGGGAGTAGGGAGGCTACAGAAGGACTTGGACAGATTGGGAGAATGGACAAAGAAACGGCAGATGGAATACAGTGTTGGGAAGTGTATGGTCATGCACTTTGGTAGAAGAAATTAAAAGAGGAGACTATTTTCTAAGCAGAGAGAAAATACAAAATACCGGGGGGCAAAGGGACTTGGGAGTCTTGGCGCAGGATTCCCTGAAGGTTAATTTGCAGGTCGAGTCAGTGCTGAGGAAGGCAAATGTGATATTAGCTTTCATTTCAAGAGGACTAGAATAGATAGATAGATAGATAGATAGATAGATAGATAGATAGATAGATAGATAGATAGATAGATAGATAGATAGATAGATACTTTATTCATCCCCATGGGGAAATTCAACTTTTTTTCCAATGTCCCATACACTTGTTGTAGCAAAACTAATTACATACAATACTTAACTCAGTAAAAAATATGATATGCATCTAAATCACTATCTCAAAAAGCATTAATAATAGCTTTTAAAAAGTTCTTAAGTCCTGGCGGTAGAATTGTAAAGCCTAATGGCATTGGGGAGTATTGACCTCTTCATCCTGTCTGAGGATGTAATGTTGGGACTTTATAAAGCACTGGTGTGGCCTCACTTGGAGTATTGTGAGTATTGTAAGCCATTATCTTAGAAAGGAAGTTCTGAGAACGGAGAGTGTTGAAAGGAGGTTCACAAAAATGATTCCAGGATTGGATGTCTTGACATATGAAGACAGTTTGATGGCTCTAGGCTTGTGTTTACTAGAGTTTAGAGCAACGAGGGGTGACTTAATTGAAATTTGATGGCTGATGAAAGGAAGAGATAGAGTGGATGTGGAGAGGATGTTTCCTGTAGTGGGGAAGTCTAGGACCAGAGGACACAGACAGAGTGGATGTGGAGAGGATGTTTCCTATAGTGGTGGAGTCTAGGACAAGAGGACACAGATAGAGTGGATGTGGATAGGATGTTTCCTATAGTAGGGGAGTCTAGGACGAGAGGACACAGATAGAGTGGATGTGGAGAGGATGTTTCCTATAGTGGGGAGAGTCTAGGACCAGACGACACAGATAGGGTGGATGTGGAGAGGATGTTTCCTATAGTGGGGAGAGTCTATGACCAGAGGACACAGATAGAGTGGATGTGGAGAGGATGTTTCCTATAGTGGGGGAGTCTAGGACCAGAGGACACATAGAGTGGATGTGGAGAGGATGTTTCCTATAGTGGGAGAGTCTAGGACCAGAGGACACAGATAGAGTGGATGTGGAGAGGATGTTTCCTATAGTGGGGGAGTCTAGGACCAGAGGACAGAGATAGAGTGGATGTGGATAGGATGTTTCCTATAGTGGGGGAGTCTAGGACCAGAGGACACAGATAGAGTGGATGTGGATAGGATGTTTCCTATAGTGGGAGAGTCTAGGACCAGAGGACACAGATAGAGTGGATGTGGATAGGATGTTTCCTATAGTGGGGGAGTCTAGGACTAGAGGACACAGATAGAGTGGATGTAGAGAGGATGTTTCCTATAGTGGGCGAGTCTAGGACCAGAGGACACAGATAGAGTGGATGTGGAGAGGACGTTTCCTGTAGTGGGTGAGTCTAGGACCAGAGGACACAGATAGAGTGGATGTGGAGAGGATGTTTCCTATAGTGGGGAGAGTCTAGGACCAGAGGACACAGATAGAGTGGATCTGGAGAGGATGTTTCCTATAGTGGGAGAGTCTAGGACCAGAGGACACAGATAGAG
The DNA here is from genome assembly GCF_048418815.1 of Hemitrygon akajei. Classification (NCBI taxonomy): domain Eukaryota; kingdom Metazoa; phylum Chordata; class Chondrichthyes; order Myliobatiformes; family Dasyatidae; genus Hemitrygon; species Hemitrygon akajei. Next base: position 80,633,787 of record NC_133141.1, on the reverse strand, counting down.
TAGATGTGGATAGGACGTTTCCTATAGTGGGGGAGTCTAGGACCAGAGGACACAGATAGAGTAGATGTGGATAGGATGTTTCCTATAGTGGGAGAGTCTAGGACCAGAGGACACAGATAGAGTAGATGTGGATAGGACGTTTCCTATAGTGGGGGAGTCTAGGACCAGAGGACAGAGATAGAGTGGATGTGGATAGGATGTTTCCTATAGTGGGGGAGTCTAGGACCAGAGGACACAGATAGAGTGGATGTGGATAGGATGTTTCCTATAGTGGGAGAGTCTAGGACCAGAGGACACAGATAGAGTGGATGTGGATAGGATGTTTCCTATAGTGGGGGAGTCTAGGACTAGAGGACACAGATAGGGTGGATGTGGAGAGGATGTTTCCTATAGTGGGCGAGTCTAGGACCAGAGGTCACAGATAGAGTGGATGTGGAGAGGACGTTTCCTGTAGTGGGTGAGTCTAGGACCAGAGGACACAGATAGAGTGGATGTGGAGAGGATGTTTCCTATAGTGGGGAGAGTCTAGGACCAGAGGACACAGATAGAGTGGATCTGGAGAGGATGTTTCCTATAGTGGGAGAGTCTAGGACCAGAGGACACAGATAGAGTAGATGTGGATAGGACGTTTCCTATAGTGGGGGAGTCTAGGACCAGAGGACACAGATAGAGTGGATGTGGAGAGGATGTTTCCTATAGTGGGGAGAGTCTAGGAACATAGGACACAGATAGAGTGGATGTGGAGAGGATGTTTTCTATAGTGGGGGAGTCTAGGACTAGAGGACACAGATAGAGTGGATGTGGAGAGGATTTTTCCTGCAGTGGGGGAGTCTAGGACCAGAGGACACAGATAGAGTGGATGTGGAGAGGATGTTTCCTATAGTGGGGAGAGTCTAGGACCAGAGGACACAGATAGAGTGGATGTGGAGAGGATGTTTCCTATAGTGGGGAGAGTCTAGGAACATAGGACACAGATAGAGTGGATGTGGAGAGAATGTTTCCTATAGTGGGGGAGTCTAGGACTAGAGGACACAGATAGAGTGGATGTGGAGAGGATTTTTCCTGTAGTGGGGGAGTCTAGGACCAGAGGACACAGATAGTGTGGATGTGGAGAGGATGTTTCCTATAGTGGGGAGAGTCTAGGACCAGAGGACACAGATAGAGTGGATGTGGAGAGGACGTTTCCTGTAGTGGGTGAGTCTAGGACCAGAGGACACAGATAGAGTGGATGTGGAGAGGATGTTTCCTATAGTGGGGAGAGTCTAGGACCAGAGGACTGAGATAGAGTGGATCTGGAGAGGATGTTTCCTATAGTGGGAGAGTCTAGGACCAGAGGACACAGATAGAGTGGATGTGGATGGGACGTTTCCTATAGTGGGGGAGTCTAGGACCAGAGGACACAGATAGAGTGGATGTGGAGAGGATGTTTCCTATAGTGGGGGGAGTCTAGGACCAGAGGACACAGATAGAGTGGATGTGGAGAGGAAGTTTCCTATAGTGGGGAGAGTCGAGGACCAGAGGACACAGATAGAGTGGATGTGGAGAGGATGTTTCCTGTAGTGGGGAGAGTCTAGCACCAGAGGACACAGATAGAGTGGATGTGGAGAGGATGTTTCCTATATTGGGAGAGTCTAGGACCAGAGGACACAGATAGAGTGGATGTGGAGAGGATGTTTCCAATAGTGGGGGAGTCTAGGACCAGAGGACACAGATAGAGTGGATGTGGATAGGATGTTTCCTATAGTGGGAGAGTCTAGGACCAGAGGACACAGATAGAGTGGATGTGGATAGGATGTTTCCTATAGTGGGCGAGTCTAGGACCAGAGGACACACATAGAGAGGATGTGGAGAGGATGTTTCCTATAGTGGGGAGAGTCTAGGACCAGAGGACACACATAGAGCTGATGTGGAGAGGATTTTACCTATAGTGGGAGAGTCTAGGACCAGAGGACACAGATAGAGTGGATGTGGAGAGGATGTTTCCTAAAGTGGGGGAGACTAGGACCAGAGGACACAGATAGAGTGGAAGTGGAGAGAATGTTTCCTATAGTGGGAGAGTCTAGGACCAGAGGACACAGATAGAGTGGATGTGGATAGGATGTTTCCTATAGTGGGAGAGTCTAGGACCAGAGGACACAGATAGAGTGGATGTGGATAGGATGTTTCCTATAGTGGGCGAGTCTAGGACCAGAGGACACACATAGAGTGGATGTGGAGAGGATGTTTCCTATAGTGGGGAGGGTCTAGGACCAGAGGACACAGATAGAGTGGATGTGGAGAGGATGTTTCCTATAGTGGGGGAGTCTAGGACCAGAGGACACAGATGGAGTGGATGTGGATAGAATGTTTCCTATAGTGGGCGAGTCTAGGACCAGAGGACACAGATAGAGTGGATGTGGAGAGGATGTTTCCTATAGTGGGGGAGTCTAGGAATAGAGGACACAGATAGAGTGGATGTGGATAGGATGTTTCCTATAGTGGGGGAGTCTAGGACTAGAGGACACAGATAGAGTGGATGTAGAGAGGATGTTTCCTATAGTGGGCGAGTCTAGGACCAGAGGACACAGATAGAGTGGATGTGGAGAGGACGTTTCCTGTAGTGGGTGAGTCTAGGACCAGAGGACACAGATAGAGTGGATGTGGAGAGGATGTTTCCTATAGTGGGGAGAGTCTAGGACCAGAGGACACAGATAGAGTGGATCTGGAGAGGATGTTTCCTATAGTGGGAGAGTCTAGGACCAGAGGACACAGATAGAGTAGATGTGGATAGGACGTTTCCTATAGTGGGGGAGTCTAGGACCAGAGGACACAGATAGAGTAGATGTGGATAGGATGTTTCCTATAGTGGGAGAGTCTAGGACCAGAGGACACAGATAGAGTAGATGTGGATAGGACGTTTCCTATAGTGGGGGAGTCTAGGACCAGAGGACAGAGATAGAGTGGATGTGGATAGGATGTTTCCTATAGTGGGGGAGTCTAGGACCAGAGGACACAGATAGAGTGGATGTGGATAGGATGTTTCCTATAGTGGGAGAGTCTAGGACCAGAGGACACAGATAGAGTGGATGTGGATAGGATGTTTCCTATAGTGGGGGAGTCTAGGACTAGAGGACACAGATAGGGTGGATGTGGAGAGGATGTTTCCTATAGTGGGCGAGTCTAGGACCAGAGGACACAGATAGAGTGGATGTGGAGAGGACGTTTCCTGTAGTGGGTGAGTCTAGGACCAGAGGACACAGATAGAGTGGATGTGGAGAGGATGTTTCCTATAGTGGGGAGAGTCTAGGACCAGAGGACACAGATAGAGTGGATCTGGAGAGGATGTTTCCTATAGTGGGAGAGTCTAGGACCAGAGGACACAGATAGAGTAGATGTGGATAGGACGTTTCCTATAGTGGGGGAGTCTAGGACCAGAGGACACAGATAGAGTGGATGTGGAGAGGATGTTTCCTATAGTGGGGAGAGTCTAGGAACATAGGACACAGATAGAGTGGATGTGGAGAGGATGTTTTCTATAGTGGGGGAGTCTAGGACTAGAGGACACAGATAGAGTGGATGTGGAGAGGATTTTTCCTGCAGTGGGGGAGTCTAGGACCAGAGGACACAGATAGAGTGGATGTGGAGAGGATGTTTCCTATAGTGGGGAGAGTCTAGGACCAGAGGACACAGATAGAGTGGATGTGGAGAGGATGTTTCCTATAGTGGGGAGAGTCTAGGAACATAGGACACAGATAGAGTGGATGTGGAGAGAATGTTTCCTATAGTGGGGGAGTCTAGGACTAGAGGACACAGATAGAGTGGATGTGGAGAGGATTTTTCCTGTAGTGGGGGAGTCTAGGACCAGAGGACACAGATAGTGTGGATGTGGAGAGGATGTTTCCTATAGTGGGGAGAGTCTAGGACCAGAGGACACAGATAGAGTGGATGTGGAGAGGACGTTTCCTGTAGTGGGTGAGTCTAGGACCAGAGGACACAGATAGAGTGGATGTGGAGAGGATGTTTCCTATAGTGGGGAGAGTCTAGGACCAGAGGACTGAGATAGAGTGGATCTGGAGAGGATGTTTCCTATAGTGGGAGAGTCTAGGACCAGAGGACACAGATAGAGTGGATGTGGATGGGACGTTTCCTATAGTGGGGGAGTCTAGGACCAGAGGACACAGATAGAGTGGATGTGGAGAGGATGTTTCCTATAGTGGGGGGAGTCTAGGACCAGAGGACACAGATAGAGTGGATGTGGAGAGGAAGTTTCCTATAGTGGGGAGAGTCGAGGACCAGAGGACACAGATAGAGTGGATGTGGAGAGGATGTTTCCTGTAGTGGGGAGAGTCTAGCACCAGAGGACACAGATAGAGTGGATGTGGAGAGGATGTTTCCTATATTGGGAGAGTCTAGGACCAGAGGACACAGATAGAGTGGATGTGGAGAGGATGTTTCCAATAGTGGGGGAGTCTAGGACCAGAGGACACAGATAGAGTGGATGTGGATAGGATGTTTCCTATAGTGGGAGAGTCTAGGACCAGAGGACACAGATAGAGTGGATGTGGATAGGATGTTTCCTATAGTGGGCGAGTCTAGGACCAGAGGACACACATAGAGAGGATGTGGAGAGGATGTTTCCTATAGTGGGGAGAGTCTAGGACCAGAGGACACACATAGAGCTGATGTGGAGAGGATTTTTCCTATAGTGGGAGAGTCTAGGACCAGAGGACACAGATAGAGTGGATGTGGAGAGGATGTTTCCTAAAGTGGGGGAGACTAGGACCAGAGGACACAGATAGAGTGGAAGTGGAGAGAATGTTTCCTATAGTGGGAGAGTCTAGGACCAGAGGACACAGATAGAGTGGATGTGGATAGGATGTTTCCTATAGTGGGAGAGTCTAGGACCAGAGGACACAGATAGAGTGGATGTGGATAGGATGTTTCCTATAGTGGGCGAGTCTAGGACCAGAGGACACACATAGAGTGGATGTGGAGAGGATGTTTCCTATAGTGGGGAGGGTCTAGGACCAGAGGACACAGATAGAGTGGATGTGGAGAGGATGTTTCCTATAGTGGGGGAGTCTAGGACCAGAGGACACAGATGGAGTGGATGTGGATAGAATGTTTCCTATAGTGGGCGAGTCTAGGACCAGAGGACACAGATAGAGTGGATGTGGAGAGGATGTTTCCTATAGTGGGGGAGTCTAGGAATAGAGGACACAGATAGAGTGGATGTGGAGAGGATGTTTCCTGTAGTGGGGGAGACTAGGACCAGAGGACACAGATAGAGTGGAAGTGGAGAGAATGTTTCCTATATTGGGAGAGTCTAGGACCAGAGGACACAGATAGAGTGGATGTGGAGAGGATGTTTCCTATAGTGGGAGAGTCTAGGACCAGAGGACACAGATAGAGTGGATGTGGATAGAATGTTTCCTATAGTGGGCGAGTCTAGGACCAGAGGACACACATAGAGTGGATGTGGAGAGGATGTTTCCTATAGTGGGGAGAGTCTCGGACCAGAGGACACAGATAGAGTGGATGTGGAGAGGATTTTTCCTGTAGTGGGGGAGTCTAGGACCAGAGGACACAGATAGAGTGGATGTGGAGAGGATGGTTCCTATGGTGGGGGAGTCTAGGACCAGAGGACACAGATAGAGTGGATGTGGAGAGGATGTTTCCTATAGTGGGGTAGTCTAGGACCAGAGGGCACAGATAGAGTGGATGTGGATAGGATGTTTCCAATAGTGGGGGAGTCTAGGACCAGAGGACACAGATAGAGTGGATGTGGAGAGGATGTTTCCTATAGTGAGGGAGACTAGGACCAGAGGACACTGCCTCAGAATAGAGGGGCATACTTTTAGAACAGAGATGGAGAGGAATTTCTTTAGCCAGCGGGTGATGAATCTGTGTAATTCGCTTCCACAGTCGGCTGTGGCGGCCGAGTTTTTATGTATATTTAAGTCAGAAATAGATTCTTGATTAGTCAGGGCATGAAGGGATGCGGGGAGACGGCAGGAGATTGGGGCTGAGAGGGAAAATGGATCAGCCGAGATGAAATGGCAGAGCAGACTCGATGGGCCGAATGGCCTAATTCTGCTCCTACAACTTGTGGTCTTATAACACTCCCAGCCGCCTGCATGTGATGAGTAACCCCGCCCGGTCCCATTCCCTGCCTCTCCATCTGTCTCAGTACCTTGTCTACAAGATCACAAGACCCAGTAAGACGTTGGCAGTGTCGCATACTGCAGTTCCGGGTCAGCGGTCCGTTGGTGAGACTGACGGTGAGGGGAGCTCTGTGGCCTCGGTTGTTGCAAGGACCGGGTCCTCGGGCCGCGGGCTGGCCTGCCGCAGCCGCCCGGGGGGCGGGAGCAGACGGCGGCGGCAGCGTGGGAGAGAATAGCGGCGTGGGAGCCCCCTGCTGGGGAGATGAGGAACTGCTGCGGTCTTGTCCTTTTGCAGAAGCGTGGCTCCAGGCCGATGAGCCCCCGACGGACCGTCCACCTGCAGGCCGTGGCAGCCGGGGACTTGGGGCTACGTTATTACTTTTGTAGTTGTATACTTTTCCCCGTTGCCATAATTGTGCTACGTGTGCCGTGTGTGACGTCCCCGGAGGAACGCCGTTATGTTTGCCTGTATGAATGCTTGCGGCGGAACGACAGCGAAGCTAGAGCTCGCTTGCTCCGGCTCCCCGACGGCACATTCCAAGCATTTACCCATCGCTGGGCAAAATAGAAACTGGCCTTGCAAGCGCCCTTTCAACTTTGCCCCCCTCTCACCTTAAAGCTGCGGCTACTTGTCTTTAAAGTTTCCACCCTGAGGTAAAGACCCGCAGAGGTTGACAGCTTCTTGATTAATCAGAGTGCCAAAAGGGTTACGGGGGGGGGGAAGGCAGGATGATGGAGTTGGGGGTGGATAGTAAATCAGCCATGGTGGAATGGTGGTGGAGACTAGATGGGCCTAATTCTGCTTCTTTGTCTTATGGGAAGGAGTGAGGTATTGTGTTTGACCCACTTCAGAATAGGACACCACCAGAACAGAGTAGAGAGGGAATTTCTTCAGCCAGAAGGGTGGTGAATCTGTGGAATTCGTTGCCACAGACAGCTGTGGAGGCCAAGTCGTTGGGTATCGTTAAATGAAAACTGATCGGTTCTTAAAAAAGATAAAATCACGAAATGCTGGCAGAACTCAGCAGGTCAGACAGCATCTGCGGGAGGAGGTAGCGACGACGTTTCGGGCCGAAACCCTTCATCAGGATTGAAGTAACATGGGATGGTGGAGAGGGGATAAGAAGTGGGGGGAGGGATGAGGTAGAGAGCTGGGAAGTGATAGGCTGGAGGGAAATGGGCTAGGGGGAGAATTATGGGAAATAAAAGAGAAAGAAAGGTAGGGCTGGGGGGAGATTATAGTGAGGGGGGAAAAGAGAGAGAAAGAGAACCGGACTAAAATTATAGATAGGAATGGGGTAAGGGTGGGGCACAGGGGTATCAACGGAGGTCTGTGAGTTGAATGTTCATGCCGGCAGGTAGGAGGCTACCTCGGAGGGAGATAAGGTATTGCTCCATCGACCTGCGATTGGCCTCATCTTGACGGTAGAAGAGGCCGTGGACAGACATGTCGGAGTGGGAGTGGTCTGTGGAATTGAAGTGTGTGGCCACAGGGAAATCCCGCCACTGAGCGTCGGTGTTCGGCGGGTCTCCCCAATGTATAAGCGGCCACATCGGGAGAACCGGATACAGTATATCAACCCAGTTGACTCGCAGGTGAAGTGGTGCCTCACCTGAAAGGACTGTCCGGTGCCTGGGATGGTGGTGAGGGACAGGTGTAGCACTTCTTCCGTTTGCAGGGATGAGTGCCCGGAGGGAGGTCCGTGGGGAGGGATGGGGGGGGGGGATGAATGGACAAGGGAGTCACGTAGGGAGCGATCCCTGCGGAAATCCGAGAGTGGGGGGGGGGGGGGAGGGGAAGATGTGGCTGGTGGTGGGATCCCGTAGGAGGTGGCGGAAGTTACGGAGGATTCTTGATTAGTCAGGGTGTCAAATGTCACAGGAGAATGGGGGTTGAGAGGGATAGTAAATCAGCCACAATGGAATGGTGGGGCAGACTCGATGGGCTGAATGGACTAAATCTGTTCCAATGCATTTTGCTCTTCTGATGCAAAGTCCATACAGACATTGGTGGGAATTGGACCCCGGTTATACCACCGTCCACCCCTAACTAGTGAAGCAGGAGCCAACCCACCAAGCCCTTCAGATCAAGCAGATGCCGGGATACTGGAAAGTTCTGTTTAATAACCCTTTCTTCAGTCCGATTACATCCTTTATACAACCATATAACAATTACAGCACGGAAACAGGCCATCTCGGTCCTTCTAGTCCGTGCCGAACGCTCACTCTCACCTAGTCCCTCCGACCCGCACTCAGCCCATAACCCTCCATTCCTTTCCTGTCCATATACCTATCCAATTTTACTTTAAGTGACAATACCGAACCTGCCTCTACCACTTCTACTGGAAGCTCGTTCCACACAGCTACCACTCTCCGAGTAAAGAAGTTCCCCCTCGTGTTACCCCTAAACTTTTGCCCTCTAACTCTCAACTCATGTCCTCTTGTTTGAATCTCCCCTACTCTCAATGGAAAAAGCCTATCCACGTCAACTCTATCTATCCCCCTCATAATTTTAAATACCTCTATCAAGTCCCCCCTCAACCTTCTACGCTCCAAAGAACAAAGACCGAACTTGTTCAGCCTTTCCCTGTAACTTGGGTGCTGAAACCCAGGTAACATTCTAATAAATCTCCTCTGTACTCTCCCTATTTTGTTGACATCTTTCCTATAATTCGGTGACCAGAACTGTATACAATACTCCAAATTCAGCCTCACCAATGCCTTATACAATTTTAACGTTACACATCCCAACTCCTATACTCAATGCTCTGATTTATAAAGGCCAGCATACCAAAATCTTTCTTCACCACCCTATCCACATGAGATTCCACCTTCAGAGAACTGTGCACCATTAATCCTAGATCACTCTGTTCTACTGCATTCTGCCCGACCATTTATCATGTAAATAGTAATCCTGGATATTTTGTAATCCCACGCCTGCTCATCCGATGTTTTTATTACAGAGGGAGTACGTAATCACTGTCTTCCTACGGTGAGTCTCACCGACCTTCCGATGTCAGTTCAAGTTCATTTTCGCCTGTCTGTTCAGATACACAAACAAACGAAACAACGTTCCTCCCGGACCACGGTGCACCCCCCACCCCCACCCACCGCCGCTACAACACACCACACAGCACATAAACCAAAATATTACCGTAAATAAATTAATAAAATATAACTCAAAGTGCACGTTGTGCGCAGTGCAGGTGAACAGTCAGCAGGTTACTGTCCCAGTGTCGGGACCTGGGTGGTGACAGGGTATTCATCAGTCTCACAGCCAGGGGGAAGGAGCTGTTCCCCAGTCCGACAGTCCCAGTCCTGATGCTCCTGTACCTCCTCCCTGACGGTGGTGGGTCAGAGAGATTGTGGGACGAGTGGTATTGACGAGACCCTGGTGGTGACAGGGTATTCATTAGTCTCACACCTGGGGGAAGGAGCTGTTCCCCAGTCCGACAGTCCCAGTCCTGATGCTCCTGTACCTCCTCCTTGACGGTGGCGGGTCAGAGAGATTGTGGGCCGAGTGGTATTGACGAGACCCTGGTGGTGACAGGGTATTCATTAGTCTCACACCTGGGGGAAGGAGCTGTTCCCCAGTCCGACAGTCCCAGTCCTGATGCTCCTGTACCTCCTCCTTGACGGTGGCGGGTCAGAGAGATTGTGGGCCGAGTGGTATTGACGAGACCCTGGTGGTGACAGGGTATTCATTAGTCTCACACCTGGGGGAAGGAGCTGTTCCCCAGTCTGACACAACCAGTCCTGATGCTCCTGTACCTCCTTCCTGACGGTGGTGGGTCAGAGAGATTGTGGGATGGGTGGTATTGACGAGACCCCGGTGGTGAACGGGTATTCATTAGTCTCACGGCCCGGGGGAAGGAGCTGTTCCCCAGTCTGACAGTCCCAGTCCTGATGCTCCCGTACCTCCGTCCTGACGGCGGTGGGCCAGAGAGATTGTGGGATGGGTGGTAGGGGATCCCCAACAATGCTTCAGGCCCTTTGTGTACAACGCTCCCGGTAAGTGTCACAAACAGGGGGTGAGGGAGACCCCGCTGATTCTCTTGGCTGCTCTCGCTGTCCTCCGCAGGGTCTTGTGGCTTCCGTAGCGCGCAACGATGCAGCCAGACAGGACACTCTCAGGGCTGCGGGAAGTTGCTAGAATGGGGGCGGGGAGCCTCGCGCACCCCCAGTCTCCTCTGAAAAGCAGGGACCCTGCTGTGTTTCCCTCTGACAGACGAGGGGGTGTTGTGGGTCCAGGTTAGATCGCCATCTGTTAGATTCGTCCTGCACAGGGCCAGACCACGAGGCCAGCACCCACACTAACAACCTCTCCGGCGTTTTAAATCCCCCCCCCCGCCCCAACCCCCCCTGCCTTGCTCGTTCTCCCACCCACGCTCCCGGAGCTATTTACAAAATGGTCCAGACGCAAGGCCACTCTCCTTCCCATAAGGACATGAGTCATTGAAGCAGAATTAGGCCATTCGGTCGATCGACTCTGCTCCATCACGGCCGATTTATAGAACATAGAATAGTCCAGCACGTTACAGGCCCTTCGGCCCACAATGTTGTGCCGACCCTTAAACCCTGCCTCCCATATGACCCTCCCCCACCTTAAATTCCTCCACATACCTTTCTAGTAACTTCACTAATGTATCTGCCTCCACCACTGACTCAGGCAGTGCATTCCACGCACCAACCACTCTCTGAGTAAAAAACCTTCCTCTAATATCCCCCTTGAACTTCCCTCCCCTTACCTTAAAGCCATGTCCTCTTGTATTGAGCAGTGGTGCCCTGGGGAAGAGGTGCTGGCTGTCCACTCAGTCTATTCCTCAATATCTTGTACACCTCTATCATGTCTCCTCTCATCCTCCTTCTCTCCAAAGAGTAAAGCCCTAGCTCCCTTAATCTCTGATCATAATCCATACTCTCTAAACCGGGCAGCATCCTGGTAAATCTCCTCTGTACCCTTTCCAATGCTTCCACATCCTTCCTATAGTGAGGCGACCAGAACTAGACACAGTGTGGCCTAACCAGAGTTTTATAGAGCTGCATCATTACATCGCGACTCTTAAACTCTATCCCTCGACTTATAACACCCCATAAGCTTTCTTAACTACCCTATCTACCTGTGAGGCAACTTTCAGGGATCTGTGGACATGTACCCCCCAGATCCCTCTGCTCCTCCACACTCCCAAGCATCCTGCCAAGTATTATCCCTCTCAAACCCATTCTCCCGTAATCGTTGATGCCCTGACTAATCAAGAACCTATCAACCTCAGCAGGGCAGTCAGGGTGGAAATTTTTAAACACTTGAAACCACAGCTTTAAGTTGAGAGGGGCAAAGTTTAAACGGGACAAACAAGCTATGTGTGTTGTTTTTTTTTACACAGAAGTTGGTAGATGCCTGGAATGGGGAGTTATTGCAAGTCAGTGTGAACTGGTTCATTTTGGTAGGTCCAATTTGAAGACAGAATATGATGTAAATGGTAAGGCTCTTGGCAGTGTGGAGGATATGAGAGATCTTGGGATCCGTGTCGACAGGACACACAAAGCTTCTGCGCAGGTTGACGGTGTTGTTAAGAAGACGTATGTTGTGTTGGCATTCATCAGCTGTGGGATTGGGGTCAAGAGCCATGAGGTAATCTTACGGCTATACAAGACCTTAGATAGACCCCACTTGGAGTACTGAGTTCAGTTCTAATCACCTCACGACAGGAAGGATGTGGATACTGTCGAGAGGGCTGCAGAGGAGATTTACAATGATGTTGGCTGGATTGGGGGGAGCGTGCCTTATGAGAACGGGTTGAGTGAACTCGGCCTTTTCTCCTCGGAGCGACGGAGGGTGAGAGGTGACCTGATAGAGGCGTACAAGGTAACGAGAGGCATTGGGCGTGTGGATAGTCAGAGGCTTTTTCCCCAGGGGCTGAAATGGCCAACACAACGGGGGCATAGTTTGAAGGTGCTGGGGAATAGATACCGAAGGGATGTCGGGGGTAAGTTTTTCCACACAGAGAGTGGTGGGTGTGTGAAATGCCCTGCCAGTGGTGGTGGTGGAATCCGACACAATAAAGCCTTTTAGGAGCCTCTTAGATAGGCGCATGGAGCTTAGTAAAATAGAGGGCAATGCACTAGGGAAATCCTGGGCCGTCTCGAGAGTAGGTTACACGGTCGGCACGACATTGTGGGCCGAATGGCCTGTGAGGTGCTGTAGATTCTGATGCTCTATGTTCTACATTCAAGTTCAAGTTTAATTGTCATTCAAACGTATATACTCGAATATATATATACGACCAAATGAAACAGCATTCCTCTGGGCACGTGGTCTATAACACACACACGCACACGCACAGAGCACGCATCACACAAACAATTACGACAGGAGGAAAAGTCTACAATCACAAAAATAATAATGTAGCCCCAAGCCCCTGAGTGTCACGGCCTGTAGATTGACCGGGTACGGGGTCGCTGCCCTGGGGCCACGTTTCCGCAGGGACAAGCCCGCAGCAGTTCCCCGTCTCTCTCCAGTGCAGATTCAGACCAACACAGTCCAGCTCGTCTTCCACCGAGCGAACACTAGAGGGCAGCACCGACGGGACGGGCCGGGGCCTCTGCTCTCTCCCACGCTGCCTCTGGCGTCGCCTCCCCTGGGCGGCTGTGGCAGGAGACTCCGCGGCCTGAGGGCCTGGTCCCCACGACAACCGAGGCCCACGCGTCTCCCCCCGCTGTCGGTGTCGTCGATGAACCAGTGAACCAGATTTGCAGTTTCCGCCATTACCAATGTCCTTCAGGGTCCCGCGATCGTGTGGGGAAGGCATTTAGGTCCACAGAGAGACAGGAAATGGTGCGGGAGGGGGGCGGGGGAAATACCACGTGCAGGCTGATGGGATTATTACGGAGTGGCACTGTGGGTAGCACAGACATGGAGGGCCGAGCGGCCTGTTCCTGAGCCACATTGTTCTACGTTCGGTGTCGAAGGCGTGCAGTAACAGCAGGGGGAACCCAGCGACCGGAGACTGTGAAATGAGTGCCGTCATTCCAACCCCAGCCTGTCAAACAAACGGCGTCAAGACGGCGGTGAAAGGAGCTGGGGTGGAAGGGGGCCGTCAGCCAGATTTCTGACCCAGTTTAATGCCCACCTGTCCTCCCCTGTGGCCGGGAGGAGAGGGTTTACCATCTGTGTATGGAGTACCAGAGGGTGCAGCCCCCTGTCCGGGTATCTGAAGGGGCAGCTCCTCAGGTTCTGGCCGGACTTTAGCTCCCGCGCTGCTGTTTTATGTCCAGTCTCTACGGAGGGGGCGTGGGATCCCCCGCCAGGCTTGGCCTGGGGCCATTCGCAGGTCTAACCGGTGGGCAGTCGAGGGCTCTGCCTGAGCCGACTGACTGTCTGTCTTCTGAATCTGAGGAAAAACTTCTTCTCCCAGAGAGTTGTGGGGGTCTGGAATGCACTGCCTCGGAAGGTAGTGGAGGCCAATTCTCTGGATGCTTTCAGGAAGGAGCTAGATAGGTATCTTGTGGATAGGGGAATCAAGGGATTTAGGGACAAGGCAGGAACTGGGTATTGATAGTAAATGATCAGCCATGATCTCAAAATGGCGGTGCAGGCTCGAAGGGCCGAATGGTCTACTTCTGCACTTATTGTCTATTGTCTATTGTCTATCTCTGTGCCCGGGTGCCCCGAGAGAGGGAGGATGCGGTCACTATGGTTGCGGTGGGGGAGTTCTGAGAACAGTGGGCCCTCCACGGGCTTGAGTATTTTGTAGATGAGACTAATCGTGTGTTAATTTGAAGCTGTAAAGAATTTTGTAAACCCCCGATTGTGGTGTGTATTTTTTTTTATGTGACTGGATAAACGTTTGTGTGTCAGTTAATTAAGATGCATTGTAATTACAACATGAGGAATGGGTGGGGGTGTAGCCATGTTAACAGGGTCAATAGCTAGCGGGCGCCGCGGTCAGCGCGTCTCTTAGGGTGTCCCGGAGTTCCGGGTTCAATTCCGGTTCCATCTGGTTCTCCTCATGAACCGCGTGGGTTTCCTGCTCGAGTCCGGATTCCTCCCACAGTCCAAAGACGGACCGGTCAGCAGGTGAATTGGCCACTGTAGATTGTCCTGTGGTTAGTCTAGGGTTAAATCAGGGGGTTGCTGGGCGGAGTGGATTGTTGTACCGGAAGGGGTCTGTTCCGGGCCGTGTACAAGCACTGGGAGAGCCACGTTATTCTTTACACAAACCGGGATCGTTCCATCCGTTTGAGAAGACAAACACATTCTCAATCTCATACCTCACCCTCAGGGTGCGTTCTCCCTCTCTGCATCCTCTCCGTCCATAATCATAGAACCGTAGAACATTACAGCACAGTAACAGGCCTTTTGGCCCTTCTTGTCTGTGCCGAACCATTTTTCTGCCTAGTCCCACTGACCTGCACCTGGACCATATCCCTCCATACCCCTCTCATCCATGTACCTGTCCAAGTTTTTCTTAAATGTTAAAAGTGAGCCCGCATTCACCACTTCATCTGGCAGCTAATTCCACACTCCCACCACTCTCTGTGTGAAGAAGCCCCCCCTCCCTTTAAACTTTTCCCCCTTCACCCTTAACCCATGTCCACTGTTTTTTTTCTCCCCCTGGCCTCAGTGGAAAAAGCCTGCTTGCATTCACTCTATCTATACCCATCATAATTTTATATACCTCTATCAAATCTCCCCTCATTCTTCTACGCTCCAGGGAATAAAGTCCTAACCTATTCAACCTTTCTCTGTAACTCAGTTTCTCAAGTCCCGGCAACATCCTTGTAAACCTTCTCTGCACTCTTTCAACCTTATTAATATCCTTCCTGTAATCCGGTGACCAAAACTGCACACAATACTCCAAATTCGGCTTCACCAATGCCTTATACAACCTCACCATTTCATTCCAACTCTTATACTCAATACTTTGATTTATAAAGGCCAATCAAACCACGTCATCGAGTTGGCTGACGGCACGACAGTGGCCGGCCTCGTCCGCGACCACGGGGGGTCGGCAGACGGAGAGGAGTTGGAGAGGCTCGTCGAGTGGTGTGAGGACAACGACCCGAGTCCCGACGTGGACAAGACGGAAGAGACGATGGTGGAGCTCAGGAAGGTCCATTGCACATCAATGGCTCTGCTGTGGAAAGTTCCTCGGTGTGCACAGAACGGACGGTCCAGCCTGGACCCACAGCGCCTCCTGTCTCGGCAGAAAGGCAGAGCAGGGCCCCCACTTTCTGAGGAGACTGGGGCGTGGCCGGTTACAAACCCGCACCGCAAATGATTAGAGAGTGCACCATATGTCATTAAATGATCAAAACTCATAAATCTTAATCTGAATATAGGGTTAGTAAAGAAAATAAAAAAAAGGAAGAGGGCCCATTTTAAGGAAAAAGTCAAAAGTGCGCACATTGGAGATCACTGCTATGGCCATTCATCGACCTCCTCCGAGCGTCGCCGATCTTCGGACCCTCGCTCCCGGTCTGCTCCGTCCGGTGGTCTCCCAGCTCTCTCCACACGCGTCTTCCTTCTTCTCCTTTCACCGACAAAAGACCCCGTAAAATCTATCTCCCAGTCTCTCAAGAAAGAACAACATCCCTCTCATTGGATCGCCCCCACATTCCAAACCCCGTTATCTCCAGTCATAACCCAAACATTGCTGCTACAGGGAAACCATTACCTCAGCAGTGGAACATTACAGAGAAACCATTGCGTTAGGAGTTAGACCTTACAATTTGTTACAAGGAGTTACAATTTGTTACGCCGTTTGCCTTTTTTAAAAAAAATACTTTTTCAACTATTTCCTTGAAACTTTGGCTTAATTGGGCCAGAATGAACTGGTCCCAATGTGTCCCGATTTACTGGAGGGTACTGTGTTCTGGTCCGTGTGCTCTGTTTGGTATAAGCATTGTGAGTTGCACCGTGGTCCGGAGGAAGGTTTTTTCCTCTTGGCTGTATACGCAATCGGTCAGACTCGAACTTGAACTTGAAGAGAAGAAAATATTGTGCAAACCCTTTGCGTTCTCGCGAAGTTTGTTCAGCTCATTCAGTCGTCCTAACACCCCAATTTTACCATGTTACCGATGTGGATCCCTGGGGGCGATGCACCTTCTCATCGCCTGAGGGACTTCCCTCAGCAGACCCAGCCCCCTCGCTGTCCACTCCTAAGACAGAGGCTCTGCCCTGCCGAGCTTCCGCCTTTCAACACTTCCCCCAAGAATGAGGCAGCTGCCAATCGGTCCTGGCGCGGTTCACTCCACGGTGCTCCCGGTGCTTCACTGCCCTCAACCGGCCCAGCGACTGACGGCGGACTTTGGGGGCCGAGAAGCCGCCCGGTTGCGTCACGAGGCGGCGGCGCTCTCCGTCCCAGCAGCCTCTGCCTCTCCGATCAATGGCGAAATCCCTTGTTCTGTTCTTCTATCCTATGGCTAAAAAAAAATCAATGCTGGTTGTAAAGAATACTAATTTATTCATGGTAAAGTTATGGTTTAGCCGCTGTGCGCAATGTACCGAGAAACGTTTAATTTCAAAGTTCACAGTGCAAAGTTCACATTTATTATCAAAATACATCTATATAACCGTATAACAATTACAGCACAGAAACAGGCCATCTCGGCCCTTCTAGTCCGTGCCGAACGCTTACTCTCACCTAGTCCCACCGGCCCGCACTCAGCCCATAACCCTCCATTCCTTTCCTGTCCATATACCTATCCAATTTTACTTTAAATGACAATACCGAACCTGCCTCTACCACTTCTACTGGAAGCTCGTTCCACGCAGCTACCACTCTCTGGGTAAAGAAGTTCTCCCTCGTGTTGCTCCTAAACTTTTGCCCCCTTAACTCTTAACTCATATCCCCTTGTTTGAATCTCCCCTACCCTCAATGGAAAAAGCCTATCCACGTCAACTCTATCTATTCCCCTCATTATTTTAAATACCTCTATCAAGTCCCCCCTCAACCTTCTACACTCCAAAGAATAAAGACCCGCACTCAGCCCATAAGTAATGTCTCCATAAATCTATGTCTCCATATACATTCATTTATATGGAAGAAGATTTATATATAGATTTATATTTATATTCACTTATATGCAAGAAGATTCATTTCCTCGTGGTCATAGTAAATCCATAAGAGAATAATAACCATAACAGAATCATTGAAAGACTGCACCAACTTGGGCATTCACCCTGAGTGCAGAAGACAACAAACTGTGCAAATACAAAAATAAATAATAATAATAATGATAATAATAATAATAATAATAATAATAATAATAATAATAATAATAATAATAATAATAATAATAATAATAATAATAATAAATAAACAATAAATATCAAGAACATGAGATGAAGTGTCCTTTAAGGTGAGTTGATTGGGTGTGGGATCATTTCAGTGACGGGGCAAATGAAGTTGAGGGAGGTTATTCCCTCTGGTTCGAGAGCCTGATGGCTGAGGGGTAACGTAGCCTGCCCACGACCTTCCTCAGAGACGTGGAAAGCGCGAGAACCTCACGCGGGTAGCTCGACATCATTTTTTTTTTAGGAGCTTCAGGAGATTTTGGTAATCCACCAAAGAATGCAGCAACTTTCTACAGAGGAGAGCATTCCGACTGGCTGCTTCACTGGACACGCTAGAGGCAGGAAACGTGTTCCCGATGTTGGGGGGAGGGGGGGGGGGGGAGTCCAGAACCAGAGGCCACAGTTTAAGAATAAGGGGTAGGCCATTTAGAACGGAGTTGAGGAAAAACTTTTTCACCCAGAGAGTGGTGGATATGTGGAATGCTCTGCCTCAGAAGGCAGTGGAGGCCAATTCTCCGGATGCTTTCAAGAAAGAGTTAAGAAGAGCTCTTAAAGATAGCGGAGTCAAGGGATAGGGGGAGAAGGCAGGAACGGGGTACTGATGGTGGATGATCAGCCATGATCACAGTGAAGGGCGGTGCTGGCTCGATGGGGCCGAATAGGCCTACTCCTGCACCTATTGTCTATCGTCTATTGCCTGTAGAGGATGGGGATCCCGGCTCAGGATGGGGAAAGTACCTGCAGGGAAGTTGTAAGCTAGGCCAGTTCCAACAGGGGCACTAGCCTCCCCGGCATCGAGGACATCTTCAAGAGGCTTTGCCTTGAGAAGGCAGCGTCCATGACTGAGGATCCTCACCATCCTGGACATCCCTGTGTAATTACCTCTTTGGGCCAGTGCGGGGCGCCAGAGGCCGTCGGACTCCCAGGTCTTTAGAGAACCTGAACCGCTTAATCGCTTTTTAACAACAGATATCAATCATTTACAGTTCCGTGTCTTTTTCTCTCGAGTTACTAATGCACAGTCTCCTGGTGCCCTCTGTTTAAGCCTATTTAAGCTTTTGTTTAAACTGATGCAATCTCCTGATGCCTTCTGTTTAAGCTGAAGTATTTTGATAGGCGCGGGGTTTTCCTGTCGCTTGCGTTATGCAAGGGGACGCCTGAGCGCTGATCGCGGGGTCCTAGCTTTGAGAACGCCACTCCTCGTGCAGTCAGCCGGCCGACAGTCGCTTGACCGGACCTGCCTTGATCCCTGAACAGTTCCTCTGAAATTGTAACACCCGGGAATCTACAGTAGGTGGCGGTAATGCACCTTCCTGGCAGGTGAGAACAGAGACAAGTGAACTATTTTGCAGAGAAAGCAGGATCTCCCAGTGGCCACACGTTATAATTCCACGTCTCATTCCCATTCTGATATGTCCATTCATGGCCTCCTCTACTGTCAAGATGAAGCCACAATGAGGTTGGAGGAACACCTCCAACCTGATGGCATGAACATTGACCTCTTGTTAATGCCCCACCTCCCCTTCTTACCCCATCCCTGATTTATTTATTTTCCCCCTCCCCTTTTTGTTCTCTCACTCTGCCTGTTCTCTTATCTATCTCTGATGCTCCCCTCCCCCTTTCTTTCTCCCTAGGCCTCCCGTCCCATGATCCTTTCCCTTCTCTAGCTCCGTATCCCTTTTGCCAAACACCTTTCCAGCTCTCAGCTTCACCCCACCCCCTCAGGTCTTCTCCTATCATTTTGCACTTTCCCCTCCCCCTCCTACTTTCAAATCTCTTACTATCTTTCCTTTCAGTTAGTCCTGACGAAGGGTCTCGGCCCAAAACGTTGACAGCGCTTCTCCGCATAGATGCTGCCTGGCCTGCTGTGTTCCACCAGCATTTTGTGTGCGTTGCTGTTTTAAATGTTGGGGCCACTCTCTTGAATCCTCCTCACACTCCCGGTCAGCAGGGGGTGGTATTGAACCTGTTTTGGATGTTGGGACCACTCTCCTGAATCCTCCTCAGACTCCTGGTCAGCAGGGGGCGGTATTGAACCTGTTTTAGATGTTGGGACAACTCTCCTGAATCCTCCTCACACTCCCGATCAGCAGGGGGCGATATTGAACCTGTTTTAGATGTTGGGACCACTCTCCTGAATCCTTCTCACACTCTCAGTCAGCAGGGGGTGGTATTGAACCTGTTTTGGATGTTGGGACCACTCTCCTGAATCCTCCTCAGACTCCTGGTCAGCAGGGGGCGGTATTGAACCTGTTTTGAGTCCTGACGAAGGGTCTCGGCCCGAAACGTCGACAGAGCTTCTCTGCATGGATGCTGCCTGGCCTGCTGTGTTCCACCAGCATTTTCTGTGTGTTGCTGTTTTAAATGTTGCGGCCACTCTCCTGAATACTCCTCACACTCCCGGTCAGCAGGGGGTGGTATTGAACCTGTTTTGGATGTTGGGATCACTCTCCTGAATCCTCCTCAGACTTCTGGTCAGCAGGGGGCGGTATTGAACCTGTTTTGGATGTTGGGACCACTCTCCTGAATACTCCTCAGACTCTTGGTCAGCAGGGGGCGGTATTGAACCTGTTTTAGATGTTGGGACCACTCTCCTGAATCCTCCTCAGACTCCTGGTCAGCAGGGGGTGGTATTGAACCTGTTTTAGATGTTGGGACCACTCTCCTGAATCCTCTTCAGACTCCTGGTCAGCAGGGGGCGGTATTGAACCTGTTTTAGATGTTGGGACCACTCTCCTGAATCCTCCTCACACTCTCAGTCAGCAGGGGGTGGTATTGAACCTGTTTTGAGTCCCGACGAAGGGTCTCGTTCCGAAACGTCGACAGTGCTTCTCCCTATAGATGCTGCCAGGCCTGCTGCGTCCCACCAGCATTTTGTGTGTGTTGCTGTTTGAATTTCCAGCATCTGCAGATTTCCTCGTGTTTTGCAGTCTATCTGCTCTCCCCGTGACTGCGCGGGTCCTCTGATTTCCACCTACAAGTATCTGGGAGTACAGTTAGACGAGAAGCTTGACTGGACTGCCAACACAGATGCCTTGTGCAGGAAGGCACAGAGTCGAATGTACTTCCTAAGAAGGTTGGCGTCATTCAATGTCTGTAGTGAGATGCTGAAGATGTTCTATAGGTCAGTTGTGGAGAGCGCCCTTTTCTTTGTGGTGGCGTGTTGGGGAGGAAGCATTAAGAAGAGGGACGCCTCACGTCTTAATAAGCTGGTAAGGAAGGTGGGCTCTGTCGTGGGCAAAGTACTGGAGAGTTTAACATCGGTAGCTGAGCGAAGGGCGCTGAGTAGGCTACGGTCAATTATGGATAACTCTGAACATCCTCTACATAGCACCATCCAGAGACAGAGAAGCAGTTTCAGTGACAGGTTACTATCGATGCAATGCTCCTCAGACAGGATGAAGAGGTCAATACTCCCCAATGCCATTAGGCTTTACAATTCTACCGCCAGGACTTAAGAACTTTTTAAAAGCTATTATTAATGCTTATTGAGATAGTGATTTAGATGCATATCATATTTTTTTACTGAGTTAAGTATTGTATGTAATTAGTTTTGTTACAACAAGTGTATGGGACATTGGAAAAAAAAGTTGAATTTCCCCATGGGGATGAATAAAGTATCTATCTATCTATCTATCTATCTACATTCCAAAGACGGACTCGTTAATTGAATCACTGGTGGCATGGGTAAATTGGTGGAATGGGGGGCTTCGGGAGGGCCTGTTACTGACCTGGATCTCTAAATACAGTAGAGGAGAACCAGGGCACAGGTGAGTTAAAGTGAGTGTGGGAAGTAAGGTCTGGAGCAAGGGGGCTCGCGAGTCCTCACGTAGTATTCCCTGCAGGTTAACCTCCAGGTTGGGTGGGTAAGGAGGAAGGCAAGTGTAATGTTGGCATTCATTTCAAGGGGACTGGACATGCAAAAGCAAGGATTTAATGCGGAGGTATCGCGAGCACTTTTGGACCGCAGATCTAGGAATGGGTGAACGGGTGTTGGAGAGGGTGCAGAGGAGGTTCGTGAGAACGATCACGGCCATGAAAGGGTTAATGCGTGAGCAGCTTCTCATGGCAATGTCTGTGCTGGCAGGAGATTAGAAGCGGGGGTTCCCAACCGGGCATAAAACGAAACTGAAGAATGAAACCGATCAAATATTGAAAAGGACAAATAGAGTGGATGTGGACAGGATGTTTCCAATAGCAGGGGAGTCTAGGACCAGAGGACACAGACAGAATGGATGTGGACAGGATGTTTCTTATAGTGGGGGAGTTTAGGACCAGAGGACACAGATAGAGTGGATGTGGACAGGATGTTTCCTATAGTGGGGGAGTCTAGGACCAGAGGACACAGATAGAGTGGATGTGGAGAGGATGTTTCCTGTCGTGGGGGGAGTCCAGGACCAGAGAACACAGATAGAGTGGATGTGGAGAGGATATTTCCTATGGTGGGGGAGTCTAGGACCAGAGGACACAGATAGAGCGGATGTGGCAAGGATGTTTCCTGTTGTGGGGGTGTCTACGACCAAAGGACACAGATACAGTGGATGTGGAGAGGATGTTTCCTACAGTGGGGTTGTCTAGGACCAGAGGACACAGATGGAGTGGCTGTGGAGAGGATGTTTCACTTAGTGATGTAGTCTAGGACCAGAGGACACAAACAGAGTGGATGTGGAGAGGATGTTTCCTGCCGTGGGGGGAGTCCAGGACCAGAGGACACAGATAGAGTGGATGTGGAGAGGATGTTTCCTATAGTGGGGGAGTCTTGGACCAGAGGACACAGATGCAGTGGATGTGGAGATGATGTTTCATATAGTGGAGGTGTCTGGGACCAGAGGACACTGATAGTGGATGTGGAGAGGATGTATCCTGTCGTGGGGGAAGTCCAGGACCAGAGGACACAGATAGAGTGGATGTGGAGATGATGTTTCGTATAGTGGAGGTGTCTGGGACCAGAGGACACTGATAGTGGATGTGGCAAGGATGTTTCCTGCTCTGGGGGTGTTTATGACCAGAGGACACAGATACAGTGGATGTGGAGAGGATGTTTCCTATTGTGGGGGAGTCCAGGACCAGAGGACACAGATAGAGTGGATGTGGAGATGATATTTCCTATGGTGGGGGAGTCCAGGACCAGAGGACACAGATAGAGTGGATGTGGAGATGATATTTCCTATGGTGGGGGAGTCCAGGACCAGAGGACACAGATAGAGTGGATGTGGAGAGGAAGTTTCCTGTCGTGGGGGAAGTCCAGGACCAGAGGACACAGATAGAGTGGATGTGGAGAGGATGTTTCCTATAGTGGGGGAGTCATGGACCAGAGGGCACAGATACAGTGGATGTGGAGAGGATGTTTCCTATAGTGGGGGAGTCTAGGACCAGAGGACACAGGTAGAGTGCCTGTGGAGAGGATGTTTCCTATAGTGGGGGAGTCTAGGACCAGAGGACACAGACAGAGTGGATGTGGAAAGACTATTTCCTGTAGTGTGGTAGTCTAGGACCAGAGGACACAGATACAGTGGATGTGGAGAAGATGTTGCCTATAGTGTGGTAGTCTAGGACCAGAGGACACAGATAGAGTGGATGTGGAGAGGATGTTTCCTGTCGTGGGGGGAGTCCAGGACTTGAGGACACAGATAGAGTGGATGTGGAGAGGATGTTTCCTATAGTGGGGGAGACTAGGACCAGAGGTCACAGATAGAGCAGATGTGGCAAGGATGTTTCCTGCTCTGGGGGTGTCTATGACTAGAGGACACAGATACAGTGGATGTGGAGAGGATGTTTCCTATTGTGGGGGAGTCTAGGACCAGAGGACACAGATAGAGTGGCTGTGGAGAGGATGTTTCACTTAGTGATGTAGTCTGGGACCAGAGGACACAGACAGAGTGGATGTGAAAAGACTATTTCCTGTAGTGGGGGAGTCCAGGACCAGAGGATACAGATAGAGTGGATCTGGAAAGAATATTTCCTGTATTGGGGGTGTTTGGGACTAGAGGACACTGATAGTGGATATGGAGAGGATGTTTCCTGTCGTGGCGGGGAGTCCAGGACCAGAGGACACAGATAGAGTGGATGTGGAGAGGATGTTTCCTGTAGTGGGGGGAGTCCAGGACCAGAAGACACAGATAGAGTGGATGTGGAGAGGATGTTTCATGTCGTGGGGGGAGTCCAGGACCAGTGGACACAGATAGATTGCATGTGGAGAGGATGTTTCCTATAGTGGGGGAGTCTAGGACCAGAGGACACAGGTGCAGTGGATGTGGAGAGGATGTTTCCTATAGTGGGGGAAGTCCAGGACCAGAGGACACGGATAGAGTGGATGTGGAGAGGATGTTTCCTATAGTGGGGGAAGTCCAGGACCAGAGGACACAGATAGAGTGGATGTGGAGAGGATGTTTCCTGTCGTGGGGGAAGTCCAGGACAGGAGGACACAGATAGAGTGGATGTGGAGATGATGTTTCACTTAGTGATGTAGTCTAGGACCAGAAGACACAGATAGAGTGGATGTGGAAAGAATATTTCCTGTAGTGGGGGAGACTAGGACCAGAGGACACAGAAAGAGCAGATGTGGCAAGGATGTTTCCAGTTGTGGGGGTGACTACGACCAGTGGACACAGATTCAGTGCATGTGGAGAAGATGTTTCACTTAGTGATGTAGTCTAGGACCAGAGGACACAGACAGAATGGATGTGGAAAGAATATTTCTTGTAGTGGGGGAGACTATGACCAGAGGCCACAGATAGAGTGGAAGTAGAGGTGATGTTTCCTATGGTGTGGGAGTCTAGGACCAGAGGACACTGATAGTGGATGTGGAGAGGATGTTTCCTGTCGTGGGGGGAGTTCAGGACCAGAGGACACAGATAGAGTGGATGTGGAGAGGATGTTTCCTGTAGTGGGGGGAGTCCAGGACCAGAGGACACAGATAGAGCGGATGTGGAGAGGATGTTTCCTATAGTGGGGGAGTCTTGGACCAGAGGACACAGATACAATGGATGTGGAGAGGATGTTTCTTATAGTGGGGGAGTTTAGGACCAGAGGACACAGATAGAGTGGATGTGGACAGGATGTTTCCTATAGTGGGGGAGTCTAGGACCAGAGACACAGACAGAATGGATGTGGACAGGATGTTTCTTATAGTGGGGGAGTCTAGGACCAGAGGACACAGATAGAGTGGATGTGGAGAGGATGTTTCCTGTCGTGGGGGGAGTCCAGGACCAGAGAACACAGATAGAGTGGATGTGGAGAGGATATTTCCTATGGTGGGGGAGTCTAGGACCAGAGGACACAGATAGAGCGGATGTGGCAAGGATGTTTCCTGTTGTGGGGGTGTCTACGACCAAAGGACACAGATACAGTGGATGTGGAGAGGATGTTTCCTACAGTGGGGTTGTCTAGGACCAAAGGACACAGATGGAGTGGCTGTGGAGAGGATGTTTCACTTAGTGATGTAGTCTAGGACCAGAGGACACAAACAGAGTGGATGTGGAGAGGATGTTTCCTGCCGTGGGGGGAGTCCAGGACCAGAGGACACAGATAGAGTGGATGTGGAGAGGATGTTTCCTATAGTGGGGGAGTCTTGGACCAGAGGACACAGATGCAGTGGATGTGGAGATGATGTTTCATATAGTGGAGGTGTCTGGGACCAGAGGACACTGATAGTGGATGTGAAGAGGATGTATCCTGTCGTGGGGGAAGTCCAGGACCAGAGGACACAGATAGAGTGGATGTGGAGATGATGTTTCGTATAGTGGAGGTGTCTGGGACCAGAGGACACTGTTAGTGGATGTGGCAAGGATGTTTCCTGCTCTGGGGGTGTTTATGACCAGAGGACACAGATACAGTGGATGTGGAGAGGATGTTTCCTATTGTGGGGGAGTCCAGGACCAGAGGACACAGATAGAGTGGATGTGGAGATGATATTTCCTATGGTGGGGGAGTCCAGGACCAGAGGACACAGATAGAGTGGATGTGGAGATGATATTTCCTATGGTGGGGGAGTCCAGGACCAGAGGACACAGATAGAGTGGATGTGGAGAGGAAGTTTCCTGTCGTGGGGGAAGTCCAGGACCAGAGGACACAGATAGAGTGGATGTGGAGAGGATGTTTCCTATAGTGGGGGAGTCATGGACCAGAGGGCACAGATACAGTGGATGTGGAGAGGATGTTTCCTATAGTGGGGGAGTCTAGGACCAGAGGACACAGACAGAGTGGATGTGGAAAGACTATTTCCTGTAGTGTGGTAGTCTAGGACCAGAGGACACAGATACAGTGGATGTGGAGAGGATGTTTCCTATAGTGTGGTAGTCTATGACCAGAGGACACAGATAGAGTGGATGTGGAGAGGATGTTTCCTGTAGTGGGGGGAGTCCAGGACCAGAAGACACAGATAGAGTGGATGTGGAGAGGATGTTTCATGTCGTGGGGGGAGTCCAGGACCAGTGGACACAGATAGATTGCATGTGGAGAGGATGTTTCCTATAGTGGGGGAGTCTAGGACCAGAGGACACAGGTGCAGTGGATGTGGAGAGGATGTTTCCTATAGTGGGGGAAGTCCAGGACCAGAGGACACGGATAGAGTGGATGTGGAGAGGATGTTTCCTATAGTGGGGGAAGTCCAGGACCAGAGGACACAGATAGAGTGGATGTGGAGAGGATGTTTCCTGTCGTGGGGGAAGTCCAGGACAGGAGGACACAGATAGAGTGGATGTGGAGATGATGTTTCACTTAGTGATGTAGTCTAGGACCAGAAGACACAGATAGAGTGGATGTGGAAAGAATATTTCCTGTAGTGGGGGAGACTAGGACCAGAGGACACAGAAAGAGCAGATGTGGCAAGGATGTTTCCAGTTGTGGGGGTGACTACGACCAGTGGACACAGATTCAGTGCATGTGGAGAAGATGTTTCACTTAGTGATGTAGTCTAGGACCAGAGGACACAGACAGAATGGATGTGGAAAGAATATTTCTTGTAGTGGGGGAGACTATGACCAGAGGCCACAGATAGAGTGGAAGTAGAGGTGATGTTTCCTATGGTGTGGGAGTCTAGGACCAGAGGACACTGATAGTGGATGTGGAGAGGATGTTTCCTGTCGTGGGGGGAGTTCAGGACCAGAGGACACAGATAGAGTGGATGTGGAGAGGATGTTTCCTGTAGTGGGGGGAGTCCAGGACCAGAGGACACAGATAGAGCGGATGTGGAGAGGATGTTTCCTATAGTGGGGGAGTCTTGGACCAGAGGACACAGATACAATGGATGTGGAGAGGATGTTTCTTATAGTGGGGGAGTTTAGGACCAGAGGACACAGATAGAGTGGATGTGGACAGGATGTTTCCTATAGTGGGGGAGTCTAGGACCAGAGACACAGACAGAATGGATGTGGACAGGATGTTTCTTATAGTGGGGGAGTCTAGGACCAGAGGACACAGATAGAGTGGATGTGGAGAGGATGTTTCCTGTCGTGGGGGGAGTCCAGGACCAGAGAACACAGATAGAGTGGATGTGGAGAGGATATTTCCTATGGTGGGGGAGTCTAGGACCAGAGGACACAGATAGAGCGGATGTGGCAAGGATGTTTCCTGTTGTGGGGGTGTCTACGACCAAAGGACACAGATACAGTGGATGTGGAGAGGATGTTTCCTACAGTGGGGTTGTCTAGGACCAAAGGACACAGATGGAGTGGCTGTGGAGAGGATGTTTCACTTAGTGATGTAGTCTAGGACCAGAGGACACAAACAGAGTGGATGTGGAGAGGATGTTTCCTGCCGTGGGGGGAGTCCAGGACCAGAGGACACAGATAGAGTGGATGTGGAGAGGATGTTTCCTATAGTGGGGGAGTCTTGGACCAGAGGACACAGATGCAGTGGATGTGGAGATGATGTTTCATATAGTGGAGGTGTCTGGGACCAGAGGACACTGATAGTGGATGTGAAGAGGATGTATCCTGTCGTGGGGGAAGTCCAGGACCAGAGGACACAGATAGAGTGGATGTGGAGATGATGTTTCGTATAGTGGAGGTGTCTGGGACCAGAGGACACTGTTAGTGGATGTGGCAAGGATGTTTCCTGCTCTGGGGGTGTTTATGACCAGAGGACACAGATACAGTGGATGTGGAGAGGATGTTTCCTATTGTGGGGGAGTCCAGGACCAGAGGACACAGATAGAGTGGATGTGGAGATGATATTTCCTATGGTGGGGGAGTCCAGGACCAGAGGACACAGATAGAGTGGATGTGGAGATGATATTTCCTATGGTGGGGGAGTCCAGGACCAGAGGACACAGATAGAGTGGATGTGGAGAGGAAGTTTCCTGTCGTGGGGGAAGTCCAGGACCAGAGGACACAGATAGAGTGGATGTGGAGAGGATGTTTCCTATAGTGGGGGAGTCATGGACCAGAGGGCACAGATACAGTGGATGTGGAGAGGATGTTTCCTATAGTGGGGGAGTCTAGGACCAGAGGACACAGACAGAGTGGATGTGGAAAGACTATTTCCTGTAGTGTGGTAGTCTAGGACCAGAGGACACAGATACAGTGGATGTGGAGAGGATGTTTCCTATAGTGTGGTAGTCTATGACCAGAGGACACAGATAGAGTGGATGTGGAGAGGATGTTTCCTGTCGTGGGGGGAGTCCAGGACTTGAGGACACAGATAGAGTGGATGTGGAGAGGATGTTTCCTATAGTGGGGGAGACTAGGACCAGAGGTCACAGATAGAGCAGATGTGGCAAGGATGTTTCCTGCTCTGGGGGTGTCTATGACTAGAGGACACAGATACAGTGAATGTGGAGAGGATGTTTCCTATTGTGGGGGAGTCTAGGACCAGAGGACACAGATAGAGTGGCTGTGGAGAGGATGTTTCACTTAGTGATGTAGTCTGGGACCAGAGGACACAGACAGAGTGGATGTGAAAAGACTATTTCCTGTAGTGGGGGAGTCCAGGACCAGAGGATACAGATAGAGTGGATGTGGAAAGAATATTTCCTGTAGTGGGGGTGTTTGGAACTAGAGGACACTGATAGTGGATATGGAGAGGATGTTTCCTGTCGTGGCGGGGAGTCCAGGACCAGAGGACACAGATAGAGTGGATGTGGAGAGGATGTTTCCTGTAGTGGGGGGAGTCCAGGACCAGAAGACACAGATAGAGTGGATGTGGAGAGGATGTTTCATGTCGTGGGGGGAGTCCAGGACCAGTGGACACAGATAGATTGCATGTGGAGAGGATGTGTCCTATAGTGGGGGAGTCTAGGACCAGAGGACACAGGTGCAGTGGATGTGGAGAGGACGTTTCCTATAGTGGGGGAAGTCCAGGACCAGAGGACACGGATAGAGTGGATGTGGAGAGGATGTTTCCTATAGTGGGGGAAGTCCAGGACCAGAGGACACAGATAGAGTGGATGTGGAGAGGATGTTTCCTGTCGTGGGGGAAGTCCAGGACAGGAGGACACAGATAGAGTGGATGTGGAGATGATGTTTCACTTAGTGATGTAGTCTAGGACCAGAAGACACAGATAGAGTGGATGTGGAAAGAATATTTCCTGTAGTGGGGGAGACTAGGACCAGAGGACACAGAAAGAGCAGATGTGGCAAGGATGTTTCCAGTTGTGGGGGTGACTACGACCAGTGGACCCAGATTCAGTGCATGTGGAGAAGATGTTTCACTTAGTGATGTAGTCTAGGACCAGAGGACACAGACAGAATGGATGTGGAAAGAATATTTCTTGTAGTGGGGGAGACTATGACCAGAGGCCACAGATAGAGTGGAAGTAGAGGTGATGTTTCCTATGGTGTGGGAGTCTAGGACCAGAGGACACTGATAGTGGATGTGGAGAGGATGTTTCCTGTAGTGGGGGGAGTCCAGGACCAGAGGACACAGATAGAGCGGATGTGGAGAGGATGTTTCCTATAGTGGGGGAGTCTTGGACCAGAGGACACAGATACAATGGATGTGGAGAGGATGTTTCCTATAGTGGGGGTGTCTGGGACCAGAGGACACTGATAGTGGATGTGGAGAGGATGTTTCCTGTTTTTGGTGAAGTCCAGGACCAGAGGACACAGATAGAGTGGATGTGGAGATGATAATTCCTGTGGTGGGGAAGTCTAGGACTAGAGGCCACAGATAGAGTGGATGTGGAGAGGATGTTTCACTTAGTGATGTAGTCTAGGACCAGAGGACGCAGACAGAGTGGATGTGGAAAGAATATTTCCTGTAGTCGGGGAGACTAGGACCAGAGGACACAGATAGAGCGGATGTGGCAAGGATGTTTCCTGTAGTGTGGGTGTCTACGACCAGAGGACACAGATAGAGTGGATGTGGAGACGATGTTTCCTGTCGTGGGGGGAGTCCAGGACCAGAGGACACAGATAGAGTGGATGTGGAGAGGATGTTTCCTATAGTGGGTGAGTCTTGGACCAGAGGACACAGATACAGCGGATGTGGAGAGGATGTTTCCTATAGTGGGGGTGTCTGGGTCTAGAGAACACTGATAGTGGATGCGGAGATGATATTTCCTATGGTGTGGGAGTCTAGGACCAGAGGACACAGGTAGAGTGGCAGTGGAGAGGATGTTTCACTTAGTGATGTAGTCTAGGACCAGAGGACACAGACAGAGTGGATGTGGAAAGACTATTTCCTGTAGTAGGGGAGTCTAGGACCAGAGGACACAGATACAGTGGATGTGGTGAGGATGTTTCCTTTAGTGGGTGTGTCTGGGACCAGAGGACACTGATAGTGGATGTGGTGAGGATGTTTCCTGTCATGGGGAGAGTCCAGGACCAGAGGACACATATAGAGTGGATGTGGAGAGGATGCTTCCTGTCGTGCGGGAGTCTAGGACTAGAGGCCACAGATAGAGTGGAATTGGAGGTGACGTTTTCTATGGTGTGGGAGTCTAGGACCAGAGGACACAGATAGCGTGGCTGTGGAGAGGGTGTTTCACTTAGTGATGTAGTCTAGGACCAGAGGACACCGACAGAATGGATGTGGAAAGACTATTTCCTGTAGTGGGGGAGTCTAGGATCAGAGGACACAGATAGAGTGGATGTGGAGAGGATGTTTCCTGTCGTGGGGGGAGTCCAGGACCAGAGGACACCGATAGAGTGGATGTGGAGAGGATGTTTCCTGTAGTGGGGGGAGTCCAGAACCAGAGGACACTGATAGAGTGGATGTGGAGAGGATGTTTCCTATAGTGGGGTAGTCTAGATAGATAGATAGATAGATAGATAGATAGATAGATACTTTATTCATCCCCATGGGGAAATTCAACTTTTTTTCCAATGTCCCATACACTTGTTGTAGCAAAACTAATTACATACAATACTTAACTCAGTAAAAAATATGATATGCATCTAAATCACTATCTCAAAAAGCATCAATAATAGCTTTTAAAAAGTTCTTAAGTCCTGGCGGTAGAATTGTAAAGCCTAATGGCATTGGGGAGTATTGACCTCTTCATCCTGTCTGAGGAGCATTGCATCGATAGTAACCTGTCACTGAAACTGCTTCTCTGTCTCTGGATGGTGCTATGTAGAGGATGTTCAGAGTTTTCCATAATTGACCGTAGCCTACTCAGCGCCCTTCGCTCAGCTACCGATGTTAAACTCTCCAGTACTTTGCCCACGACAGAGCCCGCCTTCCTTACCAGCTTATTAAGACGTGAGGCGTCCCTCTTCTTAATGCTTCCTCCCCAACACGCCACCACAAAGAAGAGGGCGCTCTCCACAACTGACCTATAGAACATCGAACATAGGAGCAGAGGCCACAGATAGAGTGGAAGTAGAGGTGATGTTTCCTATGGTGTGGGAGTCTAGGACCAGAAGACACAGGTAGAGTGGATGTGGAGAGGATGTTTCCTATGGTGTGGGAGTCTAGGACCAGAGGACACAGATAGAGTGGATGTGGAGAGGATGTTTCCTATAGTGGGGGAGTCTAGGACCAGAGGACACAGACAGAGTGGATGTGGTGAGGATGTTTCCTATAGTGGGGGTGTCTGGGACCAGAGGACACATATAGAGTGGATGTGGAGAGGATGTTTCCTGTAGTGTGGGGAGTCCAGGACCAGAGGACACAGATAGAGTGGATGTGGAGAGGGTGTTTCACTTAGTGATGTAGTCTAGGACCAGAGGACGCAGACAGAGTGGATGTGGAAAGAAGATTTCCTGTAGTGGGGGAGACTAGGCCAAGAGGACACAGATAGAGCGGATGTGGCAAGGATGTTTCCTGTTGTGGGGCTGGTCTACGACCAGAGGACACAGATACAGTGGATGTGGAGAGGATCTTTCCTATAGTGGGGGCGTCTAGGACCAGAGGACACAGATAGAGTGGATGTGGAGAGGATGTTTCCTATAGTGGGGGAGTCTAGGACCAGAGGACACAGACAGAGTGGATGTGGAGAGGATGTTTCCTATAGCGGGGGAGTCTGGGACCAGAGGACACAGACAGAGTGGATGTGGAGAGGATGTTTCCTATAGTGGGGGAGTCTAGGACCAGAGGACACAGACAGAGTGGATGTGGAGAGGATGTTTCCTATAGTGGGGGAGTCTAGGACCAGAGGGCACAGATAGAGTGGATGTGGAGAGGATGTTTCCTATAGTGGGGGAGTCTAGGACCAGAGGACACAGACAGAGTGGATGTGGAGAGGATGTTTCCTATAGCGGGGGAGTCTGGGACCAGAGGACACAGACAGAGTGGATGTGGAGAGGATGTTTCCTATAGTGGGGGAGTCTAGGACCAGAGGACACAGACAGAGTGGATGTGGAGAGGATGTTTCACTTAGTGATGTAGTCTAGGACCAGAGGACACAGACAGATTGGATGTGGAAAGACTATTTCCTGTAGTGGGGGTGTCTAGGACCAGAGGACACAGATAGAGTGGATGTGGTGAGGATGTTTCCTATAGTGGGGGTGTCTGGGACCAGAGGACACAGAGAGAGTGGATGTGGTGAGGATGTTTCCTATAGTGGGGGTGTCTGGGACCAGAGGACACTGATAGTGGATGTGGTGAGGATGTTTCAAGTCGTGGGGGGAGTCCAGGACCAGAGGACACAGATAGAGTGGATGTGGAGATGATAATTCCTGTGGTGGGGAAGTCTAGGACTAGAGGCCACAGATAGAGTGGATGTGGAGAGGATGTTTCACTTAGTGATGTAGTCTAGGACCAGAGGACGCAGACAGAGTGGATGTGGAAAGAATATTTCCTGTAGTCGGGGAGACTAGGACCAGAGGACACAGATAGAGCGGATGTGGCAAGGATGTTTCCTGTAGTGTGTGTGTCTACGACCAGAGGACACAGATAGAATGGATGTGGAGACGATGTTTCCTGTCGTGGGGGGAGTCCAGGACCAGAGGACACAGATAGAGTGGATGTGGAGAGGATGTTTCCTATAGTGGGTGAGTCTTGGACCAGAGGACACAGATACAGCAGATGTGGAGAGGATGTTTCCTATAGTGGGGGTGTCTGGGTCCAGAGAACACTGATAGTGGATGCGGAGATGATATTTCCTATGGTGTGGGAGTCTAGGACCAGAGGACACAGGTAGAGTGGCAGTGGAGAGGATGTTTCACTTAGTGATGTAGTCTAGGACCAGAGGACACAGACAGTGTGGATGTGGAAAGACTATTTCCTGTAGTAGGGGAGTCTAGGACCAGAGGACA
Organism: Hemitrygon akajei; assembly: GCF_048418815.1. Classification (NCBI taxonomy): domain Eukaryota; kingdom Metazoa; phylum Chordata; class Chondrichthyes; order Myliobatiformes; family Dasyatidae; genus Hemitrygon; species Hemitrygon akajei. The sequence continues at coordinate 80,600,704 of NC_133141.1, read as the reverse complement.
CAGATACAGTGGATGTGGTGAGGATGTTTCCTTTAGTGGGTGTGTCTGGGACCAGAGGACACTGATAGTGGATGTGGTGAGGATGTTTCCTGTCGTGGGGGGAGTCCAGGACCAGAGGATACAGATAGAGTGGATGTGGAGATGATATTTCCTATATTGGGGGTGTCTGGGACCAGAGGACACTGATAGTGGATGTGGTGAGGATGTTTCCTGTCATGGGGAGAGTCCAGGACCAGAGGACACATATAGAGTGGATGTGGAGAGGATGCTTCCTGTCGTGCGGGAGTCTAGGACTAGAGGCCACAGATAGAGTGGAATTGGAGGTGACGTTTTCTATGGTGTGGGAGTCTAGGACCAGAGAACACAGATAGAGTGGCTGTGGAGAGGGTGTTTCACTTAGTGATGTAGTCTAGGACCAGAGGACACCGACAGAATGGATGTGGAAAGACTATTTCCTGTAGTGGGGGAGTCTAGGATCAGAGGACACAGATAGAGTGGATGTGGAGAGGATGTTTCCTGTCGTGGGGGGAGTCCAGGACCAGAGGACACCGATAGAGTGGATGTGGAGAGGATGTTTCCTGTAGTGGGGGGAGTCCAGAACCAGAGGACACAGATAGAGTGGATGTGGAGAGGATGTTTCCTATAGTGGGGTAGTCTAGATAGATAGATAGATAGATAGATAGATAGATACTTTATTCATCCCCATGGGGAAATTCAACTTTTTTTCCAATGTCCCATACACTTGTTGTAGCAAAACTAATTACATACAATACTTAACTCAGTAAAAAATATGATATTCATCTAAATCACTATCTCAAAAATCATCAATAATAGCTTTTAAAAAGTTCTTAAGTCCTGGCGGTAGAATTGTAAAGCCTAATGGCATTGGGGAGTATTGACCTCTTCATCCTGTCTGAGGAGCATTGCATCGATAGTAACCTGTCACTGAAACTGCTTCTCTGTCTCTGGATGGTGCTATGTAGAGGATGTTCAGAGTTTTCCATAATTGACCGTAGCCTACTCAGCGCCCTTCGCTCAGCTACCGATGTTAAACTCTCCAGTTCTTTGCCCACGACAGAGCCCGCCTTCCTTACCAGCTTATTAAGACGTGAGGCGTCCCTCTTCTTAATGCTTCCTCCCCAACACGCCACCACAAAGAAGAGGGCGCTCTCCACAACTGACCTATAGAACATCGAACATAGGACCAGAGGCCACAGATAGAGTGGAAGTAGAGGTGATGTTTCCTATGGTGTGGGAGTCTAGGACCAGAAGACACAGGTAGAGTGGCTGTGGAGAGGATGTTTCACTTAGTGATGTAGTCTAGGACCAGAGGACACAGACAGAGTGGATGTGGTGAGGATGTTTCCTATAGTGGGGGTGTCTGGGACCAGAGGACACATATAGAGTGGATGTGGAGAGGATGTTTCCTGTAGTGTGGGGAGTCCAGGACCAGAGGACACAGATAGAGTGGATGTGGAGAGGGTGTTTCACTTAGTGATGTAGTCTAGGACCAGAGGACGCAGACAGAGTGGATGTGGAAAGAAGATTTCCTGTAGTGGGGGAGACTAGGCCAAGAGGACACAGATAGAGCGGATGTGGCAAGGATGTTTCCTGTTGTGGGGCTGGTCTACGACCAGAGGACACAGATACAGTGGATGTGGAGAGGATCTTTCCTATAGTGGGGGCGTCTAGGACCAGAGGACACAGATAGAGTGGATGTGGAGAGGATGTTTCCTATAGTGGGGGAGTCTAGGACCAGAGGACACAGACAGAGTGGATGTGGAGAGGATGTTTCCTATAGCGGGGGAGTCTGGGACCAGAGGACACAGACAGAGTGGATGTGGAGAGGATGTTTCCTATAGTGGGGGAGTCTAGGACCAGAGGACACAGACAGAGTGGATGTGGAGAGGATGTTTCCTATAGTGGGGGAGTCTAGGACCAGAGGGCACAGATAGAGTGGATGTGGAGAGGATGTTTCCTATAGTGGGGGAGTCTAGGACCAGAGGACACAGACAGAGTGGATGTGGAGAGGATGTTTCCTATAGCGGGGGAGTCTGGGACCAGAGGACACAGACAGAGTGGATGTGGAGAGGATGTTTCCTATAGTGGGGGAGTCTAGGACCAGAGGACACAGACAGAGTGGATGTGGAGAGGATGTTTCACTTAGTGATGTAGTCTAGGACCAGAGGACACAGACAGATTGGATGTGGAGAGTATGTTCCCTATAGTGGGGGTGTCTATGACCAGAGGACACAGATAGAGTGGATGTGGAGAAGATTTTCCTATAGTGGGGAGTCTCGGACCAGAGGGCATAGATAGAGTGGATGTGGAGAGTATGTTCCCTATAGTGGGGGAGTCTAGGACCAGAGGACACAGATAGAGTGGATGTGGAGAGGATGTTTCCTATAGTGGGAGAGTCTTCGACCAGAGAGCACAGCCTCAGAACTGAAAAACAACCCTCCAGATTAGAGATGAGGAGGAATTTCTGTAGGCAGAGGGTGGTGAATCTGTGGAATTCATTATCACAGGCGGCCGTGGTGGCCAACTCACTGGGTATATTTAAAGCGGAAGTTGATTACTTGTTGATTATTCAGGGAGTCAAATGTTAGAGGCGAAGGCAGGAGAATGGTGCTTGAGAGGGATTGTAAATCAGTCTGGATGGATTATCAGAACAGTTTTGATGGGCTGAATGGCCCTGTCTGCTCTTCCGGTCTTGCGGACATGAAGCCGTAGTTTTTCCTTCCCTGCCCAGGCAAGGTCCTCCTGTGCAATTCCGTGCCTTGCTCACGGGAAGCAGCCCTGACACAACGCTGCCCCTCCGACTGACCGCTGTTTGCCCATCGCTCCCGGGACACGTCACCCTCAGTCAGTCAGGATGCACGACTGCCCCCTCCCTCCCCATCGCCCTCAGCACGGCGGTCCCTTCCCCCAGGGCTGTGCGTCGACCCCATTGCTGTCCCCAACTGCACGGCCAAACACCCGGGCCATCTCGTCGTCAAGTTCGCCGGTGGGATGACAGCGGTGGGGAAGCCCGGGGGGGGGGGGGTGGGGGGTGGTGGGGTGGTGTGGAAGAACTCGAGGCAAGTAAGCTCTTCATCGGTGTCAACTAGGCAAAGGAGATGTTTACCGGCCTCAGGAGGCAGCCCACCCACCTCTCTCTGTGTCGGCGGCGGAATTTAAAGTTAAAGAAAACTTTTTCTAATTTTATCTGGAATAATAGACATCTGAGATGCAATCTTTCCCTGTTGGATAGAGGTGGCTCACAGCTTCCAAATCTTATATGGTGTTTGTGGGCGGCCCAAATTAGAGCAGGAACGCTTTGCTTTGTTATGGATCTCTCCCCTGCTTGGGTCTGAGTGGTATCCCCGTCGATCAATATCCCTCTCAGACTATATATGGATGCAGCAGATAAGGAAAGAACTCATCAAATCCCCTTCTTAATAAATACAATAGTGGTTTGGCATGATGCACTTGCGTATTTGGGAGCAACATCACCGTTATCCCAGTTCACTCCTATCTTTAGTAATGATAGATCCAGCCCGACAGAACAGACCCTGGCTTTAAAACTTGGTCAACCCCAGGCGTAGCTAAGGGTGTCTGAGCTTTATAATGGCAATACGTTTATGTCATTTGAAGAACTCAAGGCCTCACATGGAATTCCAACAAAACACTTCTTTAAATACCTTCAGGTGCCAAGTTTTATTATGTTCAGGCAAGGTGGAAAGAGTGAAGGGATGGTTTACTAGGATGTTGCCCGGACTTGAGTTACAGAGAAAGGTTGAATAGGTTAGGACTTTATTCCCTGGAGCGTAGGAGAATGAGGGGAGATTTGATAGAGGTGTATAAAATTATGATGGGTATAGATAGAGTGAATGCAAGCAGGCTTGTTCCACTGAGGCTAGGGTAGAAAAAAAACCAGAGGACATGGGTTATGGGTGCAGGGGGAAAAGTTTAAATGGAACATTGGGGGGGGGGGGTGGGGGCTTCTTCACACAGAGAGCGGTGGGAGTGTGGAATGAGCTGCCAGATGAAGTGGTGAATGCGGGCTCATTTTTAACATTGAAGAAAAACTTGGACAGGTACATGGATGAGAGGGGTACGGAGGGATATGGGCCAGGTGCAGGTCAGTAGGACTGGGCAGAGAAATGGTTCAGCACAGCCGAGAAGGGCCAAAAGGCCTGTTTCTGTGCTGTGATGTTCTCTAATGGTCACAGTTTGAAGCTCCCTCCTTTATCTACCCTAGAAGACATCACTCTGAAATTATCTGAAGCTCGGGGACATGAGTCTGTATTGTACAATTTGTTTGCAAGTAAA